>NC_060274.1:2067101-2121196 GCF_021613505.1 Equus quagga
CTTCCTGGGCTGGTCACTGTAGACAGTGGGTGGGCTTCCTGGGCTGGCTGTTGCAGTTGTAGGTCAATCTTATTTCTACATATGGTCTGGCCATTGTCCATTTCGAGTTTCAGGCTCTCAAAAGCGTCAACATTTGGAAGATCCACATATCTCAGTATTTTACAAAGGCTACTGCATGAGATTACAAAATTGGACGTGAGTAAAAGATCCATTCAGAGTCAAGATGGACAAATTTTGGTGGCAGAGAACATGAAAGGTTAGTTGATTCCACATTGCCCTTAATCTTTAAGAAACTATCACTTATGAAGTTTTCATGTGGACTAAAAGAAGAATATCCATAATTATCTGAAAAAGTTATTGAAATATTCCTTCCGTCCCCCACTACACATATATGTATATACGACTGGATTTTCCTTATTTACTGCAAACAACACACCCTAACAGATGGAGTGCAGAAGCAGACACGAGAATGCAGCTGTCTTCTCTGAAGCCAGATATTAAAGAGATTTACACCAAAGTAGATTAATGGCCCTCTTCTCACTAGTTTCTTTTTTTCTTTTGGAAAATATAGTTAGTTTTAATAAAAATGTTATTTATGTTGACACATAATGAGTTGATTCCTACTATTTTAACGTGATTATAAATATTTAAAATTTTCTGTTTTAATGTCTAATATAGTAACTATTGACAGAAAAAAATCACATAAACTAAGGCTCTTTGGGGTCCTCAGTAACGTTTAAGACTATACCAGGTGCTGGAACCAGTTTGAGAACCTCTGCAACAAACCACACAGCCTACAGTTAAGACTCAGTCATGATTTTTTTTTTAAATCCTAGATTTGTGGTTCTCAACTCAAGCTCAAAATCGACTCATTTTAGATGCTTTTAGGATGCATGGTCAGCCCCATGGCATAGTAGTTGGGTTTGCAGGTTTGGATCCCAGGCACAAACCTATGCCAAGTGTCGGCAGCCATACTGTGGTGGCATCCCACATACAAAATAGAGGAAGACTGGCATAGATGTTAGCTCAGGGCCAATCTTCCTCACCAAAAAAAAGGGGGTGAAGATTGGCAACACATATTAGCTTAGGGAGAATCTTCCTCAGCAGAAAAAAGAAAGATGCAGATGCCTGGCCCCATTCCTGAGGTTCTCATTTCACTGGCCTGGGTGTGTCCCAGGCATCGATGTTTTTGATAAGCTCCTTGAGTGATTTTCAGCGGACACTGGGGTGGAGACTGGCTGTCCTACGCCACCGTTACTATGGGTGGGAGCCATGGACTCGGTCGGGACAACATCCCAGGCCAACGGAATTGGAGGGCCCCCAGGAAACTGTTGGGTCTCCACCTGCTCAGGTGACTCAGGCGCAGGCATGTTCCAGAAGCTCTCAGCTCCAGGGGACTCAGGCTCATCTGTTCTGCAGCCCTCACCTGTCGATCAAGCTCATCATCAGACACGCACGGCTGCACCCACCGGGTACCAGGCACCCTTTCCATTCCTGAGAAGACTCGGGTGACCCCGGAGGAGCCTGCCTGAGGCAGGAAGGTGGTGCTGGGCAAGATGGTGACAAGCTCGGAAGGAAGGTTCCCAACTGGGATCCTGCTGCTTTGCCCCACACCTATAGGAGTTCAACCTCTGTGAGGACAGCGGCCAGTGAGGGTCACCCGGGGGGCTCTTTACTCATTATTTTATTTTTTCATTTGACAATTAATTAGATCTGGTAGTACTTCGTGGAAAGCGTGGAGCCAGGGTGGGTGACCTTAGTGTCATTTCAGGATTTGCACTCAGTCCAGTGCCCTTGGTCACCATGTGGACATCTGAGATCCCGGGCACGGGTCACGGGCTGACAGCCCAGGGCAGGAAGAGAGGAAGAGGAGGTGCTTCCAACACAGTTTAACGAATTCTCTCCAATATTTAAGAGTGTGCGCTGCCCGAGGCTTGAGCTACAGCTTTAACTTCTGTATGTTTACGTTTTCCAAGGAGTAAATGAATAAAAATGTGAATATAGACATAAAGAGGAGAGAACTGGGAATGCAGACATTAGTCCTCCATGTTGTCACAGAAGGGCTTTGAGAATTAAGGCTTATAAAGAGCTCTCAGAAATAAAATGTTTGCAAGTACGTATGTCTTCAGGACAAATACACAGCAGGGGAAACAGCTAACACCAAGATCTCAAGAGAACATCAAGGCTTTATGATGGAATTGCTTGGGTTTCTCAGTGAAGAAGTAGTTGATGCTTCACGACACTGGGAGCGTTACGTTAAGAGGACAATGGGGGCTGGCCCCGTGGCCTAGTGGTCAAGTTGGGTGCACTCCACTTCAACAGCCTGGGGTTCAGATCCCAGGCATGGACCTAGCACCTCTCGTCAAGCCACACTGTGGTAGGTGTCCCACATAAAATAGAGGAAGATTGGCATAGATGTTAGTTCAGGGTGAATCTTCCTTGGCAAAAAAAAAAAAAAAAATTAGGAGGATGATGGAGGATAACATTGAAAAGACACAGAGCTGGCTCCCTGTCGCTTGTTGCTGGGCCTTTAGGAAGCAGCCCCAGGAGCTTAATGCACTGATTTGAAGCAGCTGGGTATTTGTCAGTAAGTTATTAAAAAAAAAAAAAGGCAGTCTCTCTATTGAAATATTTAACAGGAAACCGGCCCCGGGCGCCCTTGGCTGTGGCACATCTCTCCGGCTCCGTCTTCCCGTTGCCTCCTCCCCCATGTGCCTGTGGGACACTCCCTCTCTCTGTCTAACAAGGACACGTGTGACTGCGTTTAGGGCCCATGAGGAAAATTCAAGATAATCTCCGCTCACGAGACCCTTAACACAATCCCATCTTTTGCCACATAAGGTGAGACCCACAGGTCCTGGAGATTGGGACGTGAGGGTATCCTGGGGGTCATTTCATCAGCCCACCACAAGGACAGAAAGGAAGACTGATTCCTTCTCCCTCTTTCTTCGTTAGGAAGAGGGAACAGATAAGACTGGAATAAAGGCGATTGAAAGAGCAGGGCTCTGACTCACCCGTTCTTGGTGAGCACAAGCTGACACTCATAGCCGACACAAGCACCCGGCGTGGAGACCGAGAGCTTACCGATTGCGGGTCAGAGCAGCCTTCTGTGACGAGCGCTGTAGGAAAGTGTGAGGGTGTGACCAGTCACCCGGCCCCAAAGCCTCTCCCCGGCCATCCATCCTGGCTTTCTGCGATACAGGACGGTGGCAGGCGGACCTGACAGCTGTACACTCCTGAGAGACTTGTCACATCCGGGCGGCTTTTCATGGTTTTACTCTAGAAACCAAAGAGAATCACAGTCCATTAATCAAACTCAACCAGAAGTAGGCACTTCTGACCGGCTCTGGTGGCCGCGCCTTCTGGCATGCAGCCGCCGATGCCATGGCTTCCTCTTCGTCAGCCGGCTTGTATGCGTGTTTAACACCTTAGGAGCCTGTGTGGGTCCTAGGTTCTCACGGATCCCAGGCAGTGTTGAGGAGGGCGACCTGCCCATGTGCCTTGCCCGGGTCACAGGGCGCAGTTCTTAAATTATTGACTAACCCCCAGAGGTGATGGATTAATTGCCCTGGAAATTTAATTCCTTCCTTGCTTTTTTTCCCCAAAGAAGGCGAGTTTCCTGGCTCCTGGTAATTCTCCACCTCGACCTGTGAGCAGACGCAGCACATCGCTCACCTTCAGGCCTGGACCCGGGCTGCGGCTGGAGGGAGGCTTGACCCCAGCCTGTCCGCACCGGGGGCTCTCCCTGACCTTTCCCGAGGGCTCCGAGCGCCTCACGGCATGCTTCCCAGAGTCTGGAAATGCACCCCTGGAGCAGCTTGGTGGCGGGGAGCGCCCTCAAGGCTTGACTAGGACTCAGCAAGCCTCACGGTGCCCTGCCCAGCCTTTTCCAGTCCCTCTGGTAGGGCCACACACAGCCTGGCTCCCGGACTTGCCCACACGGGCATCCAGCTCTTGGGATTAATGGCGTGACTGGTGTCCGTGTATGTTCATTCTGTTCTCCCCTTCGATGCAAATCAGCGAAGTGGAGGAAGGGGGGGGGGTGTGCTCACCTCTCTGCACGCATGTTCTCTCCCACCCCAGGGACTCCTGTTTACTCCTAAAGTCTAGGAACGACACGCATTGACCGCGTACTTGAAGAGCTTTAGATGCTAGGAAATAGCTGGATAGGCACAAGGAGAAGGAAACACCCACAAATTCTCACCAAATTTACTTTTCTCGCCTCACGGTCCCTCGAAAGCCTCAAGCACTGCAGCCCCAGGCCGAAGCCAGACATGCAGGCCGTTAGCAGGCTCTGGTCTCGGCACCACGAAAAGGAGCTTGCATTTACTGTCAGGCATTTCAGTCCACGGATATTCACAGCAACTCCACTAAAAATAGCCACTTTTACCCCATTTTACACATAAGGAACCAGAGGCTCAGAAAGGTTATACAGCCGCCCAGCGTCACACAGCAGGAGAGGGCGGGAGCCAAGCTTCGACTAACGCCCACCTGACGGCAAACCCTTGTTCCTAGAGCACATACACACTGGTACATGTGCGTGTGTGGGTGTGCATCTGCTTGTGTGTGTGTACGTGTGTGTGGTGTTTGTGTCATGCACGTGGTGTGGAATTACACACCAGGATGAAAGGAAATACACACCCTGGCTTACCACTTTGAAGAGGGAAGTGGGCATATCTGAGGAACTCACACCCCATGTGTATAAACAATAAATCTACTTCTTCTTAAGTTCTCCACCTTCAGCTAAATAAAAGAAATAGAGTCAGAAATGTCTATGGCAGTTCAGAATTCAACAGTTTGTACAGCTCTGATCGAGAAGAGTGGTTCGTAGATACCCGGTGTCTCGATCATTTCGTATTTTGGCTCTGTGTTTTAAATATCTTCCCATCAAAATATCGCAGTCGTGCTTAGGCTGAGCAATCTAGAGGCTCAACCTCTGTTACACGGAGACCTTCTTAAAGATGTGCCGTACACTCTCTCCTCATTCTGGACAGGGATAAAACAAGGAAGTCCAGCTGTTTGTAGCAAGGAGTCAACAAACCTCGGATACCTGGACTCAGGTTTTTCAGAGGGGGTCAGGGCCCCAAATCCTTCTGTCCACAACCTAGACAAAGGTGGGGAGGGGGGATTCCGAAATACAGAAAAGTTGTGGTACATTAACGTGTATGTGTGCTTACATGGGGGTGTGTGTGTGCATGCATGCATGTGTATGCCTGTGGGGTGTGTGCATGTATGTGTGCGTGTGTGCATGTGTGGGTTGCATGTGTGTGTTTGGATGTGTTGGGCTCCTTGCTTTATTTTTGGCTTGCTTTATTTTTGGCCAGGCTACTCCTAGAAGAAAATATAGGCTGTACACTCTTTGACATCAGTCTTAGCAGTATCTTTTTTTTGCAGAGGAAGATTTGCCCTGAGCTAACATCTGTGCCAGTCTTCCTCTGTTTTGTATGTGGGGCACCTCCACAGCATGGCTGATGAGTAGAGTAGGTCCACACCTGGGATCTGAGCCTGTGACTCCGGGCCACTGAAGCAGAACGCCCAGAACTTTAACCACTCAGCCACAGGGCTGGTCCCCTGGTTTCATTGACTTTTAAATCAATGAAGAAGAAGAGAGAGATGATCCCGTTTGTACCTGGAGAACACACATCTCACCCACAAAGCAGCTTCCAGTTGGATCCAACACTCTGATCAACAATCACCCCATCCAGGAGGAATAAGTTCCTGCTGGCTGTCCTGCCTCCTTGAGGCTCTCCTGGCACCTGCAAGTGGAGAAGGGACAGGAGGGCGGCTGGAACCCCAGTCTCAGGTGCCAGTCAAAGAGCCATCAGCCATGGACAAGGTCAACTGCGTCTCACAGGAACAGAAAGGTTGGCCTGCAGGGTAAAAGAAATGCCAAGTTTGGGGTCCTTTCAGCCGTGAGTGCCTGCTGAACAACATTCGGAAAAAAAAGGAGAATACAGGAGACAGGAGAAAATTTATGATACTCCAGCCAAGAGGCTGGGCTGTCTGTCTTGTGCATGGTTTTGACTTTCTAAATAGAATGTCCATTTCCATAGGGATATGACAACTGAACACAGGAAAATCCTGTAGTATAATGTTTATTTCTAGAAATATTTTATTAATTTAATTGTGTAACAAAACTAGTGAGGATTCTCAATAAAATTGTAAAATAATGAAAACTGTGAGAAAAATAAAAGTTGCCTATAATCTCCCCACTCAGCTGTTATAAAATGTGAATATTTTGGCATAAGCTGAGTGTGTGTGTTGAACAGGTGCTTCTGCTCCTGCGGACACACACATGGAGTCATGCCACATACGTGTGTGTATGTACATATATGTGCCTAGCTTGGCATTACGTGCAAAGCTTGGCATCCTGAGGAATGTCAGTAAAGCAGAACTTTTAAAAGCTGTGTAATATTCCACCGTGCGTACCACAGATGTAACAGTAGATGTGATCCAATCTGTTATTGCTGGACCCTTAGATTATTTCCAATATTATAAATAACCCCCTAATTCTCCTTATTATGAAGTATGAATTCTGCATAAGAATTACTGTGATAAAAATTACGTTTTTAAAGATCTGAATTTCCTGCCACTGCATTATTGCAGGCAAAGATCATCTGAAAACTCTTCCTGGTACCAACACCTAGACTCCGTGGGATTTTCTGGTTATACTTTGGCAGTTCTCTGGACTTTCCTAGCATCCCACCCCTACACAGGATTATTCTATCTGCTCGTTACTGTCCTGTTAGACTGCAAACCCCACGAAGGCAGGAATCATGCTCATCTTCTTCACTCCTCTATCCCGGTGTCTATCATGTAGAATCTGAGTAACAAATATTCATTTAATTCAGACAAATAGCCAAGAAATATGCATAGAGAGCTCACCATCCTCCAGGCATCGTGCCAGTTGCTGCAGATACGACAGGTGCAAAAGAGCATCCTTGCATTCATTCCAGTTGGGAGAGTGAAAACACACACGCATGCTCACACACGATGAGATATCATAGCATGCCTACTAGAACGGCCATAATCAAGAAAACGGAAAAGAAGAAGTGTTGGTGAGGCTGCGGACAAGTTGGAACCCCTCTGAGTTGCTGGTGGAACGGTAAAACGGTGCAAGCACTTTCAAAAACAGTTGATGCTTCCTCAAAAAGTTAAACACAGAATTACCATTTGACCCAGTAAGTCAACTCCTAGATAAATATCCAAAAGAGTGGAAAACAGATATTGAGACAAATACTTGTGCACAAAAGTTCACAGCAACCATATTCATAGTAGCCAAAAGTTGGAGACAGCCCCAATGTCCTTCAACAATAAATGGATAAGTGTGTTGTATCTATACGGTGGAATATTATTCAGCCATAAAGAGGAGTGAAATTCTGATACATGCTACAGGACGGATGAATCATGAGAACACTGTGCCTAGTGAAAGAAACCAGACACAAAAGTTCACATATTATATGACTCCTTTTACATGAAACCGTCAGAACAGGTAACTCCATCAAGTCAGAAAGCAGATCGATGGGTGCTGGGGGCCGGGTAGAGGGGGAAATGAGTGACTTTGATGAGTATGGAGTTTCATTTCAGGATGAAGAAAGAGTCCTAGAATTAGATGGAGGTGATGGTTACACTCTGAATATACTAAATGGCACCCTTTAAAATAGTTAATGGTTGATTTATATTATGTAAATTTTATCTTAAAAAGGAGTGGACCCTGGAGCTGCGTATGGAAGGCAGTTTGGTGGGGCCTGCGGGATGCTGAGGGCATTCCAGGTAGAAAGACGGACACACTCATGTCCCAACCGAGGATGAGTGAATCCTATTAAAAGGAAAGCAACAGGTTTGAGCTAGAGCTCAGTGGCCCTGGGGACCGCGTCCAGGAAGATTCTGGAAGCTCAGGGAGGAGGCTGTTAGGAAGAACTTTCCACAGCATGCTACGGATCTTGTCCTGTAGGTAGGAAAGAACGGAAAGCAAAGGTGTGTTTGGTACCCGGGCTCTCAGGAACGCAGCTCTGGAGCCGTGAGGAGGTCATCTAGAAAGTTCCACACCAGGGCGGGAGCAGAAAGGATGCAATGATTCAATCCCACGAAGATGACACGAGAACATGAGCTGAGGGGCCACAGGGGCAGAAAGGAGGAGAAGAATCCAGGAAATGTTGAAGAAGGGAAGCTTGAGGGTCCCATGTTTCGGGGACCCAGAGGGTGAGGGAGGAAGTGGCTGGTCCTGTCTCAGTTCCAGCTCCAGCTCCACCAAGAGCGACTCATTTTCCTCATCTGAACCCCGTGTCAGATGGCAAGGGCACCCTCCTCTTAGGGCTGTTCGGGGGGGTTATCTGAAAAGCACACAGTAGGTGCTCAGCCTGTGTTAGCCGTCATTGGTGTCACTACTTCTAACTTAGACGGGCAGACACTGGAACAGGGACACACACGACCACAGCTCCAGACGCAAACCTAGCGCGCTCACCTTCTGGAGGAAACGCAACAAAGCCAGAGAAATCCATCTCATTCCTCCTCACGCTCTGGAGGATCCCATTCCCGCAGCACAGGTTATAAGACCAAAGAAGTCGAATCTGTCACACAAACGGTTTGCAATGAGAGGTGATCAGGACAATCCCTGTTTGATAGACGTGACATGATTCAGCGATGCTGGCCCCCACGCCTGTCCCCGGAGCCGGGTGGTCCACTCAGAGACAGCACACATGGACGTCAGTAAGATGCTGATTCTATCGTGCGGTCCCCGCACCGAGCCAGGTTGGGAGGAGATGAGGGCTGCAGGAACCACGGCACAAGCTCTGGACCCCTC
This sequence comes from Equus quagga, assembly GCF_021613505.1. Lineage (NCBI taxonomy): Eukaryota > Metazoa > Chordata > Mammalia > Perissodactyla > Equidae > Equus > Equus quagga. Next base: position 2,075,905 of record NC_060274.1, read on the forward strand.
CTGCCCACCCTCTCTGCCCCGGAGAGTGGCCTCCATGCTGGCCGGGGCCTGGCCTCTGTTGACAAGATCCTGGAGGGGGGTATGTGTGTGTGTCCGATGGCGACGTAGGTCACACAAACCACTCCCGAGGGGGCAGAGAAAACACCACTCTTGTTTTCTATCATGGATCCTCTCTTCCTCAGAGCCTCCACTCCCAGGATCATGGGTGAGAAGCAGGTTTGGTCCCATCACTCAACTGGGTCCAGTCAAGTCCTTTTCACCCACTTGGGTAACACAAGTCCTCAGGTCAATGCTCAGTCTTGCTGAATCCCACGCCTCTGTCCTCTGGACACATGGGGAAGGGGCTTTGGGAAGGAAGACAGGCCATCGTGGAGCCACCCTAGTCTCGTAGATTTCTGATGCCTCTGGGCACCTCGGCAATGCCCCTGACCCTCTGGACCACAGCCCACCCCAGGGCCAGCCTGGGCCTGTGTCCGTGCCCCTGGAGCCTGGACGGCTGTGACTCCAACCCTGCCTGGCCGGAGCTCCCGCCTCCCTTCATTCTCTCTTCACAAACTTGCCTCCAGCGAGGCTGCCTCTACGTTCCGTCATCCGGTCCCCAGCAGCACTGAATGCCCCTAGGAGAAACGCCACGGTGGGTCCCTGATTCCTGCTATAGTAACAGCCCCAACTTCCTGAAACCCAATTGGTTTAAACCTTTGGGTTTTACTAATTCAGAGTTCCTGAGCATCTGGTTAGCTGCTAGACCGGGGCGTGGAAGGCTCCAGTGTGTTCCCGGGAGCGATGGGTTGGTTATCCTTCAGTCGTGGATGCCAAGCTAATCTGAGGCAGCAGACAGCTTCGTACGCAGCCCAGGAAGTTTTCCGGGAAGAAAGTTCGTGGCATATTGTTCTTTGTGTTACGATACAACAGAAAGCCTAATGCTTTCCTAACAACCTCAAAACTCGCATTGTAATATTAAGTGGATCTCTTGGCTCCAGTTCTGGCCCTTATTTGGGACGATTTCTAAGGAAGTAAGAGCTAAGCTTCGAGTCTTTGTTCCGAGCAAACTCGCGGTTATTTACATTGGCACCGCGACCTCACCTGTGCCAGATCCCAAGTAATCGGAAGCCCTCCGGTTCTTCTGGGCAGAATGAGCCATTGAGCTGAAATCCTCCGTGACAACACGTCCTGTCTCCGTAGAAAGCAAACCTTTGACAAGCTGAGTCCACAGCCATAACGTTACGTAAACGCGATGGGTGGTTGGGTAACGGAAGGCTGGTGCCATTGAGGAATATCAAGAAAACGATCCGTTTAAAAACCGGTTTGAAGAGTGTAAGAGGAAACATCGCATTGTCCTAAACTGAAGAATTAGGAATAAAGCTTTTGTGAGAATGTTTCCATCAATCACATCAGCATGTTTTTATACCCGTCAGCAATTTAGTGTTTTGACAGAACAAGGAAAACGATGAAAAGAGTCAGAAGATGGGGCCGGCCCAGTGGTGTAGTGGTTAAGTTTGCGTGCTCCGCTTTGGCGGCCCAGGGTTTGCTGGTTCCAATCCCAGCTGAAGACCTGTGCATTGCTCATCAGACCATGCTGTGGCAGCGTCCCACATAGAAGAACCAGGATTTACAACTAGGTTATACAGCTGTGTACTGGGGTTCCAGGGAGAAAAAAAAAAAGAAGAAGATTGGCAACAGATGTTGGCTCAGAGCCAATCTTCCTCACCAAAAAAAGAAAGAAAAATAGTCAGAAGATGTGGATTTAAGTCTCTGCTTTGCTGAGCATCTGGCCCTGGACTTCTCAGTTCTGTGCAATGGGGTAGCGGTGTCAACCTCCCAGCTGGATGTTGGGACTTGATGCCATGACATAGATGAAAGTCCCTACTGCAGGCTCAGAATCTAGAAAGTCCTCAATAGTGTCCGCTTTTTAAGGTCTTAGCGGACGGAAGCCATGGCAACCGGGGCTTGCCTACACCCAGCAGTCAGCGCGTGCACTGGGCTCTGGGGACCCCCGTGGTGGCATCTCTTGCCTTCTCGGTACCCAGACTCTTTGAGAACCTGATGAAAGTGCGAGACCCTGTTTCCAGAAAAAAAAATAGTAATAATTTGCACACGTATGTGCACAGAGCAATGGGGTTTTAGAGGCCACTGCCCCCAACAAAGCCCCACCTCAGAGGCTTCAGAGGAAGCATCAAGACATCATCTAGTCCGACCCGCGTCCGCATGAGGTTCAGTGCACTCCAGGGGAGGGAACCCTTGATGGCAGAGTGGAGACGAGACACAGATCTCGTGCTGCTGGCGTGTCATGTTTTGCCATGAGGTCACTCATTCAGTCAATGCACACACCGGAGCACCCCAGGGATACAGGAGAGAGTGCAGACACGGCTCCTGTCCCGGCCGGGCTTGCCTTCTGTGGCAGAGACGGGTGTGAAAGCAAGCACACAGAGCAGTTTATTAAGTAAACTGTTAAGCAGATGGTTCGTTTTAGTGACAAGCGACACAGGGAAGCATGGGAACCATGAGTCTAGCAGAGGGTCTGACATCAAGGAGGGAGCTGAGCCTGAGATGGGTGCTTGAATTGACCAGGGCCTCAGGAGACCACGGGAGGGCGGGGGGGAGGGGGGGAGACGTCCACGTTGTCACACTACCTGCTGAGCATCAGGTTTGGGAAGTGAACTCATGAATGGGTTGCCGTCCCTGACCCCTTTCTACCCGTGGTTGCTACAGACAAATGTGCGGGCGATTAGCAGAGGGCCCGAGGCGTCCTGCGATGGCCCCGAGGGGGGCACCACGGAGTGCGGAGGGAAGAACTCAACAGGTGACACAGCCAGCCTTCTCTAAAGGCCGGACCGCAAGGGAGAGAGAAAGGGCCCACAGGATGGACGGCCCGGGGACCCACCCGGCACGGAGGAGAAGAGGGAACTGCACTGTGCGAGGGGTCCCTGCAGCTGCTCTCCCAGCCTGCACGCTCGCCCCTGGTCCTCCCACCTGCGCACTGTACCTGACCCAGCCCTGCCCAGTTCAATCCTCGTCTCCGTGCATCTGGCTGCCCCATCCACTGGAGAAGCTCAAGTGACCAGCAGGTTGAGATTATCCAAAATGGACACTTTCCAACCAGCCAGTCTTCAATGTGCCAAATCTTCTCTGTTTCTCAAGCCTCCTGGGCCTTCCCCCAGGTGCCTCCATTCTCAGGAATTAACCGCAAATTTTAATCCACAGAGAAAATGAGGACATGGGGGTCTCAGAGCCCTGCCTGCCCTGTGAAGCTCGATGGGAGCGTCGTTGCAGGCTCTTCATTCCTGGACATTCAGTCACGTACCACCTGGGGTGAATGACTGCATCTCCCGCCTGTCAAAAAAGGATGCTTTCATGTAAGGATGCTCTCATGTGAGGATTAAAAGAAGAAACGAATGGGAAGCCCCCTGGTTCTCAGCCTGTGGTAGACGGACAGCAACACCATCACCCCTCCCCCGTTACCCCCCCCCACCTGCCAGCCTCCACCCCTCTCCTGAGTTTCACCCTTAGCCCCGCTGAGCACCCACACCTATCGGGGCCGGGAGTCCTCCTTCTTCAGCTCTGCTCCTGGTTGTCCGCCTGCCCCAACGCCCATCACGGTTTCTCCAGCCGCTCCTCTTGTCTTGTCTCCCCTGCAATGTCGATGCTCTGAGTCCCGACACTGGATCCACCTCTTCTCCCCACAAACTCTCCTGGATGGTGGCCTCCACTTTCATTGTTACCGGTTCCCAAATTCTACCTCAGCCCAGTCCTTCCTTCTGAATTCCCGTCCTGTAGCCAAGCAGCACCTTAAACCCTAAAGTCTGATCTGCCTCCTTTCCATCCTCCTCCCACACCTCCCCTTCCAGAGGAGATGATCTTGACCCATGGCCTTGGAATCATACTCTGCTGAAATAGGGTACACCCTCATTTCTGCCTCACGTGAAGGGGCCCTGGGTTCTGTTTTATTTTGTTTTTTTGTTTTTAGCAAGGAAGATTGGCCCTGAGCTAACACCTGTGCCCATCTTCCTCTATTTTATATGTGGGATGCTGCCACAGCGTGGCTGATGAGCTGTGTGTAGGTCCGTGCCCAGCATCCGAACACACGAACCCTGGGCTGCCGAAGTGGAATGCACGAACTTAACCACTGTGCCACCAGGCCAGCCCCCACTGGGTCCCACTTTTTAAGCTGAATACCTTGCAGGTCAACAGCCACCTCCTGGCTTCTCTGTGGCCGGTTTGAGCCCTCGCTGACCCACCCATACCCCCGCTCTCCCATCCTTCCAGCCCGTCTCTTGCCACAGTGGACTTTCCAAAGCTGAGGTCTGACGGTGAGATTTCCTTCCTTATAAAGAGCCTCCCCGTTTGCTAATGAATGAAGCCTGTGCCTGTGAATGGGGCTCTCAAGGACACCTGTCATCTGGCATCGGCTCCGTCCCCTGCCCACGTGACCTGCCCTCTGCCGGTCCTACACAAACCTCTTCCTGCTGCCTGAGCCAGGATGCCCTCGGAGCATCCATCCCTCAGCAGCTCTCTCCTCTCCCCTCCTGCTTCCTCTGCCCTTGGATCCAGACTGGGGTCAAACCGCCCTGAGATGCCCCTGACTCCCCCACTTGTGGAAGCTCCTGCATCCCTTTCATAATTCGGAACACCCTGTTCAGTCTGTTCACACGGTCTGTTCCCCCAGCTGCCCCGGGGCACCTGGCATTAAGCTGCTGTGTGGCGAGTGCTCCTAAGTCTGTTTACATCTTCCACGATTTTTAGTTTAATAACAGTTCCCACGACATTAACTTGATCTTTAAATAGATAACATGTATACGAGATCTAACTTTTTAAATCAATGCCAAAGCCCTAAATAAATTGTATCTGAAGGATCTGCGACTTTGCTGTCCCGGGTGTCACTTCTTTTCCATAAATAAGAAACAGTCCCGAGATGGGGGACCTCGGCTCTGGGGCTTCTGGAGACAGGACAGACTGCACGCTCAGGCTCTGCGACAGGACAAGACGCTCCAGTTTGTCTCCACAAAGACGTTTTAATCTGATTTTTGGCTTAGCTTGAAGAAATTAAGTTTGATCTTGTTAAGAAAAAAAAAACGGTGTTAGGGTGTTGGTATTTCTTCACGTTCCTGTAATTAAGATGTCTGGGATCATGCCACACTCCAGGCCAGGGGGAAAAGCCATGTTTACCGGCTTTAGCGCTCAAAAACAAATTTCCAGTTGGATGATCATCTGAGAGCGCACCTAACAAAGGGCTTGTTCTTAAGGGAATCGTGTGGGAAGAGAAAACTGTCATTAATTATGCCACACCTTGGTGAGGGCCGGACCTGGGGAATGTTAGGGGCTTAACTGACATGGCACAGAGCATGGAACAGATGGAGAAACTCTTGAAAATAGAATACACATTTAAATGTTTTAAAAAGAGAGTCGGGGAAAAAAAGTCAGTCATCATTGCCATGTTCCCAGGAAGACACAGCTCTCTTTGGGGGAACGATGTGGGTTTGTGGTCCTTAAACTGCCAGTGCCCATGGACGCTGGGGGTCTGGGGGGTCCACGGCCGAGCCAGCGTTGGGTGCCTATGTCCCCATCTTAGAGATCTGAGATGCTCAAAATCTGAATCTAGACTGTGGGCAGGGGGTGTTTCGAGGGGAAAAGGAAAAGTTGGTGTGTTTTCTCCTAAAAAACAAAAAGCAGGGACCCACCCTTCTGAACAGTTAATGATACCCTACGCCTGGGAAACTTGAAAGGGCAGGTTCCCACCCCAAAAACAATGGCGTTGGGGCCCGTTACTGTGGTTGGAACACAGACACGCCCTGTGGGGAGCCCTGGAAGCTCATGGCCATACCTGCCCGGCAGAAACACCCCAGATGACGGCTGTCCATCCTTCTCTCCAAGATCGTCAGGGGTTAGTATTTGACAGCCTCTCCCAGGAGCTTCTCTGAGCACAAATTCCCCCAATTGAAGAAAGACATTCATCTTTGAATTATAGCCATTCTGATGGATGTGAGGTGATATCTCATTATAGTTTTGATTTGCATTTCCCTAACAATGAGTGATGTTGAACATTTTTCGTGTGCCTGTTGGCCATCTGTATACCTTCCTTGGGAAAATGTCTGTTCAGATCCTCCGCCCATTTTTTGATTGGGTTGCTCATATTTTTGTTGTTGAGTTGTATGAGTTCTTTATATATTTTGGAGATTAACCTCTTATCAGATATGTGGTTTACAAATATTTTCTCCCAGTTGGTGGGTTGTCTTTGTTTTGTTAATATTTTCCTTTGACTTACAGAAGATTTTTGGTCTGATGTAGTCCCATTGTTTATTTTTTCTTTTGTTTCCCTTGCCTGAGGAGACGTGGTTTTCAAAAAGACACTGCTAAGGGCCAGCCCTGGTGGCCTAGTGGTTAAGTTCGGCATGCTCTGCTTTGGTGGCTCAGGTTCAATTCCCAGGCACAGACCTACACCACTTCTCTGTCAGTGGCCACACTGTGGCAGTGAGTCACATACGAAAAGAAGAAGATTGGCAGTGGATGTTAGCTCAGGGTGAATCTTCCTCAGGAAAAAAAAAAAGATACTACTAAGACTGATGTCAAAGAGCGTATTGCCTATATTTTCTTCTAGGAGTTTTATGGTTTCATGTCTTACATTCAAGTCTTTCAACCATTTTGAGTTAATTTTTAAGTGTGGTGTAAGACAACGGTCTACTTTTATTCTTGGAGAAGATGTGGAGGAAAAAGTACCTTCATACACTGCTGGTGGGAGTGTAAACTGATGTGGCCATGATGGAAAACAGTATGGAGAGTTCTCTAAAAATTAAAAATAGAAATTCCATATGACCCAGCCATCCCACTACTGGGTATTTATCCAGAGAGCATGAAAACACTAATTCAAAAAACTTTAGGCATTCCTGTGTTCATCACAGCATTATTTACAATAGCCAAGACGTGGAAGAAACCCAAGTGCCCATCGACAGATGAATGGACAGAGAAGATGTGGTATATACATACAATGGAATACTACTCAGCCATAAAAAAGATATTTATGACAATATGGATGGCCCTTGAGGGTATTAGGTTAAGTGAAATAAGTTAGACTGGAGAAAGAATTACCATATGATTTCACTACATGTGGAAGATAAACAAACACATGGATAAAGAGAACAGATTGGTGGTTACCAGAGGAAGAGGGTGGAAGGAGGGAGAAAGGGGTAAAGGGACGTATGTGTGTGGTGACAGATGGAAATTAGACTTTCAGTGGTGAGCACAATGCAGCCTACACAGAAGCTGGCATATAATAATGTGCACCTGAAATCTGCACAATGTTATAGACGAATGTGAGCTCAAAAAGTAAATAAATAAATGACATTGAAAAAAACAAAGAAAGAAAGATGCTCATCAGATAAGGGCCCAATTCTGATTTCTTCCCATGGCCCTTGACACCCCCTCCCAGCCACAGCTTCAGTTGCCCCCAGAGACAGAGGAGAGGGACCCAGGCCCACCTCGGGGCCCTCTGAATAGGGAGAAGGAGGCTGGGCCCCTCGCTTTCTCTCCCCGGGCGGTGGTGTAACTGCAGAGCCTTCCTGGGGCTCCTGAAAAGCTGGTTTGTCCCTGTCAATGAGGAAGTGCCTGTTCCTTGAGCTGTCGGTCCCACCACTGGGCAGGTTCGGGGCACAAGAGTCAACACAGGACGATGTCTGCACATCCTCAGAGGGTTTAAAACCAGCACCTGACATCAGCTGTTTCTACAGCACCGTTCCCTGTGTTTGCTCTCTTATCCTGACAGCTCCTCCTGCCTCTCGACCCCAGCAGCCCAAAGGGTGTAAGCACAGGGGGTTGGAATCATGCAGATGTGGCTCAAGTCCAATTCTGCATCCACAAGCGGGGGGCTTGGAGCTGTCCCTACCCCTCTTAGCCTCCCTCTCTCCCTCGGCAGCAAGGGTATTGTAATAACAACACCTGTCTCATGGAGCCAGCACGAGCATTCCACGAGATAACGCCCGTAAAGCATTTAAGACAGTGCCACACAAACACCAAGCACTCAATAAATGTTAGTGTTTTGGTCTTAGCACTTATTGAACACCTACTGCTGAGAAAATACCAAATGCCTCAAGGTCCAGCTCAAACATCACCTCCTCAGTAAAGCCTTTTATGACATGACCTCCCAGACTGCCAGGAGCCTGGCCCTGTGTTCCAGCCCAACCCCTTCAGCCCCTCTCCTCCGTGGCCAGTGTTATCAGCAGCCTACGGTGATGCCTCCAACTCTGAACCTCCTTATGTGCACCCAACCCCCTTTCGGTGACGTGGAACTCGTGGTCAGTGAGCAGCCACCACGTGACTCACACCACGCTGGGCGCCGAGTCTCCGAAGAGGAGTGAAGGCCCGTCCCAGCCCTCGAGAAGGAAGGAGGAGGAATGCGCATTGAGCAAACCAGCCCAGAGTCGGCAGGTGGCCCAGGAGCTCGGGTGCCCCTGGGGAAAGGTCTGGAAAAAGTCTTGCTTCCGTCAACCTTGGAGCCAGCGTGAGCTCCCGGAGGCTGCCAGCCCCCCAACCACAATCCCTGCCACCAACAGTCCACACGTCCACAGGACGCGCTTCCGCCTGGGTTCACAGACGGTGTTCCAGCTCCATCCTGGACCCCAACACAGAGAACCTTACCTACCACGGGTCTGGTCCCTGCCCCAATGTTCCGAGCAGCTGGCCAGGTTCCCACCAATCCAGATAGACAGCGAAGCCCCCACCTTCTGACATGGAGGTCCTCTGTCCCTGGAATTTCTCTCTGTAGCATCATATCCTCCCCATGGCAACCCTGCCCAGGTCAAGGTCACGGTCACTGTGTCCTTTGGACGGGGCTTCCAGCTCACCCCTGTGACTCCTCCCCGCCCCCACCCCCTGCCCACCAGGTCCTGACCCTCCTGCTTTCCTCCTCAGACCAGCTGCTAAGGTCCCAGGGGCCACCGGCAAGGCCTCTTGTGAGGACTCCGCTAGGTAGCCACGCCATGGTGCTCAGCATCACCCAGTTCACACTGCACCCTGGATGTCCATCTGTCCCCGTTGGGCTGTGGGCGGCCTGAGCAGAGGTTGACCTCATTCGTGAGGTGTCCTGCCACCTGACACAGCACCGGGCAACGGGAATGCTCCCGCAAGGTGCTCTGAGATAGTCCGGGACATTTGTCTGTCCCTGAAGAAGATACCGTGCGCCCCCTCTTCCCCCTAAAGGTGAAGTGTCGGTGCCTCCGCCCAGGGCAGGCACAAGCTGGGTCCTCATTCGGCTGGGGTGATTGAAACTGGACTTGCTGCATTCATGGTGAGAACAGAATTCCGAGTCAGGATGAGAGACAAGAGAAAGTGGCCTTTGCCCTCCCCGGGGCTCCATTTATCCTTCGAGAAGGAAGTCGGGCCACCTGGGATCCCAGAGCACAGACAGAGGGAATCCAGAGCGATGTGGGGATTGTGCACCCAGCAAGTGGGGGGCAGGGGGATAGGTGTCGGTGCTCCATCCTCCCCCGGAGGTCAAAGCCCCCCATTTCACCCTTGTCTATGAGCTGGTGCTAATAGGTGTCCTATTAATGCACCCAAACCAAAGAAACCTCTTTAATAGGGAGAATGTTTCTGGCTCAGAGGCAGAAATAGTTTGGGTGTTTTAAAAACACCCAAATTACATCCTTTCTTCCTTCAATTCATTAGGCCGTCCTCCTGCCAAGGAAAATTTCTGACATTTAACTGTTGAATTAATTATGTTACTGAAGACCTAGTCTGATTTATCCCTGGCTGAAATATGGCAACCTCAGGAGACTATTTTCTCTTCCTTTCCAGTGGATTCTGAGTCTGTTACTGTTACTGCTACTGTTTCTAAACAACCTTACCACCAGTCACTTCCCCCTGCACGTCCTCGCTGGCAAAGTCACAGGATGGGCTTGCAGGAGCCACGCATGGGAGCCTGCTAGAACCCGGGAGTGGATCCACTGCTAAATCGGAGTCATAGTGAGTCTGGGTGTTGCCCATATTTTCTAGAACCTTCTTATTCTTCCCTCCACCCAAATGGCATCCTCTGCTCCCAGCCCTTCTCCCATCACGGTGTGCACTAGCCCCAAAGCTCTGCTCCTTCTCCAAACCCAGCAGATGCCTTTCCTGGCCCAGCCTCTGGCCCGGCTGGGTCTTCCTCCAGCTCCAAAGCAAGGTGACTGCTCACCGGGGCGAATGTAGGGAGGGCACCTCTCAGAGACGGGTTCTGCCGCCACAGTGCCCAGGTGCACCCGTCATGCAGCGGGCATGCAACAAGAGCTGCCAAGCGAATTAACTCTAAAATTTGCAAGTGCAATAGAACATTCCAGCAACCTTCAAAACAGGTACTTCAAGGTCACCAACAATGTCGTCCACTAACAATAGCTGGTATCATTTTTGCAGGTTACGTTAGAACCTTAATTCTTATAAATACATATATATACACATAATATATAAATCTATATATTTTTTACATAGTTATCTTTTTGTACAGAAAAGCTACATAGATCTTTATAGGAAGTTGGACAAAAAAACAAAAGAGATCTCTTCCAAAGATTGTCATTTGGAGAAGAAAAACATTAAGGTGTGAAATAGTAGGGAACTTATAAAAAGCAAAACAACAGATTCTTTGCCAAAAAAAAAAGTGTCATTGCATGAAATAATTGACACTTCATTCAGTTGAGCATTCATTGCTCGTTTGGCAGACAACAAAATGAAAACATCTTGTCCCTTTTTCAGTCCCACTTGCAAACCCCATCTTGTCCTGACTGAGTAACGCATGACTGACTCTAGAAATGAAAATTCATTGTTAGATGGAGCCAGCAACACCCCAACCGGAGCATTGACAGGGGTCACACAGGGAGGGGCCCTTGCTGCTCCCCCGGGGAACCTGGGGCAGGATGGCCCACTGTTGGCTCCACACGGCCCGGCCACCTTGGACCAGATGCACCATACATGGCTAAGCAGGGAGCTGCTCAGTCAAATTGAGTGTTAATATTAAAAGTGGACACGACATACCCCCAGGAACTAAACCCTCCCCTGCAGGCTGGGAAGGAGGGGTGTGCCAGCAGCCCCTAGGGGAGTCTGGGCCTACCCACTGCGAGCGGTTGCTTTAAATTTTCGCTTGTTTATCCGTGTGTCTGTGCGCGGATGGCTTGGTGAACTCCAGTCGTTTCAATCAGGAGCGCTGAAACCAGGAAATTCTATCACATTTGCGTGGGATGTCGAGGGCAACTCCCAACGGGAAGTTTTCAGGCAAGTCTAGAGGGTCCCTCCACCCGGCGAATTCCCCCGGCCAGGGGCCGACTCCCGCTTTGGACCCAGAGCCTGCTGAATCAGCTTGGGCGACTTCCTCCAAAGGACATGCGTGTCAGCCTAACATTAGGACTGGAGTGGAAAACCCAACCCCAAAGGGTCCACTCACTTCATGAGAAATGAAGCAGCATCGTCAGTGAAGGCAGACTGCGGGAGCCCCACCTTGAGACCGGCTCACTCCAGGGCTGGGTGGCAAGTTATGTGACTGAAATATTTAGAAATAAGAAAGCAGATGTCCTCAGACCTAAGGGAAAGGGGAGGGAAGAGAATTGGGAAGAGGGTTGGTTTCGACAAGAATGTCTGAGTAACCATCCGACGGCCCCCGGCGCTGGTCAGCTGTCACCTGGGGCCACCCGAATGACTGTTAATCAGAAATTCTTTTCTTATGATTATTTCACTGTGTCATCCAGCCCCACACCCTCCACAAAATCTCTCCCTCCCAAAAAAGATCTTTAAATTATTTTTAAAAATTTTTATCAGTAAGTTTGAAATGAAATGTTCACATCCTTGCAATTAATTGGTCTGAGAAATTGTTTCAGTGACCCCGGGCTGTGCTAGCCCCATGCCCCCCAGTTCCTATCGTGTGTGTGCCTGGCCCCAAAGCACAGGGGTGCCCTGACCCTGGGGAGGGCATCGGGGGAGCCGTTGACCCCACCTCTGCGCTGCTCTGTCTCTGTGCTTCCATGATGGACTTGCCTTCCAGGTAACATTCTTTCCTTAAATACTCTGATTTGCTCAGTCAGGTGACTGTCGGAATCCCACACATCCTACAGCCGTTCTGCCCCTCGAGGTTGAGGCTGTGACTTGATCTGGTCCAGTCCATATCGATGCTCGAGGGTAGCTCTCTGAGGGCACCAGGTCCTTTACTGCAGGTCTTACGGAGGACGGGCATCCTGGAGGGAGGTGGGGACGTGTCCACTTCCGTCTCCACTCAGCCCTCGCGCACGATGACAATTCGTACCCTGAAAGGACTTCAGTGCTGGTGGAAAATGCTTCCTCAGTCATCTGTCACATTAAGATAGAATCATTCGACCAAAAAGACGAATTAGCTTTCTCTTGTTGTTTTAATCCTATCGCTCCTCAATGAGGACGTAGAGATGACGTTGAAGAAGCGCTCGTGCGCTAGATCAAGGCGTTCAAACGCATGGTTTCAAATTCCGGGTGCACCGCTTGAGTTAGGACCTGAAGCAAGACTGCTCATCTCTCAGAGCCTCATCTCCTCAATTAAAGTGGGAAATAATGGAATCCAGGTCCAATGCGATGCTGAGGCTGGAGCAGAAACTTCACGGGACTTCAGAAGCTCAGTGCTCGCCACGTGCTCAGTGCAGGTCACCTCTCGTTCCCCTGAGCCCCTGAGATGGACGGAGCTCCAGCCGGGCGCCCCTGAGGCCAGGTGAGAGCAGCAGTGAACAGAAGCTTTTTCCATTTTGGAAAGAAGCCCCAGAAGAGTGAGATGGACCTCTGTCAGCAGGGGCTTTGGGAAGTCCCTCATCTTGACCTCAGAGCCTGGGGTCTCGGCCGCTCTTCCCTCGCAGACGTTTCTGAGCTGCGTGAGCTCCTGCCGTGCACGTGGCTGTCTTTACCTGGCGTTCTTTCAGTCTCAGGATTAACAGGTATAGAGTTATCGCCGCTGTATTTGGTGGAACAAACCCAGACCTGACCGCGTTTGGTGCGGGATTCAGGGTTTCATCGGCAAAGTTGGTTGCCTCCCCTCTGGGTCTGGTGATGGAGGGAGGGGCAGCACGGCCACGGAGGACCTGTGTTGTGTGTTGGTAGATTTTTGGGTTCAGGGAGCTTTGGAGTTGAAAGGAAACTTCGGGCTTCTCAAGTTCATCCCAGCGAGGCACATATTTATGTGCCCTGTGGCAGGAGACACCCCTCTGGAGCCCCATCACCGGGCACGTTTCCCATATAGGATGGTGCCCTCAAAACCTAGCTGAGTGCGTCCAGAGTCCCTGGGACCCCGGCTGTGTGCCCAGTGAGCAGTCACTGCCGACTGTCCCCCCAGAACAGCATGAGTCCTATTCGACTGCGTCCAGTGGGTGACTTGCTTTTCTTTATATGACCGGGAGGGATGGCGCCCACTGGGGATTTGAAATGAGGATGGGGAACATGGACAGAGTGACTCCCCGTGGAGGCAGCAGGGGACAGAATCCTAGGTGTGGGTCCAGTGATGGTCCTGATGCATGGAGGTCGCCTCTTCCATTGTCACACGTCAAAGGAACTATAGGTTTGGGTCCGTGGCAGGCAGGTGACCCAGCCTCTGAGCTGACAGTGTGTGTTTTCTCTGGGCATCATTAACAAAGGATGAGCATCCTTCTGCTGAGATTGAAGGAAGGTCATATGTTATTTGTCACCATCTGATCCTGCTGTTAACCAGTCAGGTCCCAAATCCAAGAGGCTTTTCCAGACTTGCTGCCCTCGAGTCTCTGAATTTGCAAAGCTTGTAAAAAAGACACCTGTGCACTCAAAGAAGCTGTCCAATTACCAGATGTGGTGATTGCCTTAAGAGGGTAAACCCCAGGGCGCTTTAAATAATTCCACCAGAAATCACCAAGATAAACTCTCAGCAAGGCGCAGTCTGTCACATTGGGACCACAGCTTCCGAGGAAGGTGCAGGAAAAAATTAAACCAGCTGAGCCCAGACGGCCGGGAGGCTCTGTTTGAGAAGGAAGCAAAGGGGTGCAGAGAGGCAGCCCTCGGGCAGGTGGTGGGGCTGACAAAGGAAGGAGGAGGTGCCACGGGGAGGAGTGGGGACCTCTGCTCCCCAGGAGACAGGAAGGAGATCCTTCTGTGTTTAAGGGGGCATCTTATTGGCCAGGACCACTGCCTTTCTGACTAGATGCCTCCAGCCACACTTAACATAATACAGAAGGGAAATCCAGGATTTGAAGTCTGGAAATCTCCATCCTAGCTCGGCTCCTCACTGTCTGTGTGACGGTAGGCAAGTTAATCAACCTCTCTTAACCTCAGTTTTCTTGTCTATAAAACCAGGATGACAATAACATCGTAGGCTGGTAATTAGGATCTGGGTAAATAAATAGATCCATAAGTGAATAAGTACTCAGCAAATCGTTGCCACTAACTATTACCAGGAAGAGAAAAATGTGGCACTGACAGCAGGAGTGAGACACCTGGCTTACGCAGCAGATGAGATGCATCCTGGAAGCTGCAGGTGACTAGCACCACCCTCGGGGGCATGTGTGGTCACTGACCCCAAGGCTCTGTGAGGTGCCAGCTGTGCCCTCTGCAGGTTAGAGAACCGAGGCATGAATAGATGGAGAGCACCCTGGGTCTCAGTTGGTTAGAGGGGCCTGGGGATTCGAACTTGCGTCCCTCAAACTGATGTCCATGCCCTTCCTGCTGTACCTACTCGAGCGGGGAAGTGACATTCGTTCACTTGCTGGACGAATTCTGATTTTATCCACATGGACCTCACCCCTGACGGCACTGGTCAAGTCTTCATAAGCACCTGCCCACCGAGTGGAAATTGTGATTATTTTAAGCATCAGCCATGCTATTGTCTTAGTGTTAGGGTTCCTGGCCGGGACTCACAGCCCACTGACACCTGGTCTCCTTGGAGGGCTGGGGCGGCCCCGTTTGTGGGCATTCTCCCTTTGTGAATAGTTCCTGATGGACACAGTGATTCTGACAGTGGAAGAAATCCCTCCCAAAGCAGAAAAATCGAGTGCTGGCACCTCTAGGAGTTCTCGTCAATTCTGCTTAAGCGAATAGTTATAATAGTCTAAAAAATAGATTTAAGTGAGATATGATTTTAACAATATTTAGGACAGGATTGGCCAATTCAGCTGAAAAGATTGAATAGATGAAAAATGTTAATGTTGAAAATATTCCAAAATAGTCCTTAGCCTCAAAAAGGCCTTTGCTCCCCAAGTCTGGTCCCTAACACTGATGGGGTCGTGGCTGCAGCTGGGGAGCATCCTTGTTTCACCCTGCTGGGGTGCTCCTCTGAGAAGGGAAGATGCTGCAGGATTTCCCTGCCCAGTGTGCTCTGGGCGGGTCCCTCATCCCTCGGGAGTCTTATCGAGGGTCCTTCACCTCAGGGACGTGTGAGGGTCACACGCTCTGCCACTGTCAGGGGCCGCCCTGTGTCTTAGAGGCTGGTGTCCCCTGCGAGAACCTGTGTGCACTGGCAGGGAGCAGAAGCTGGCTCAGGAGCCCACTGCTGCAGTGAGGATGGACGGACAGCCTGACGGGGCTGCTGTGGAGGAAGAGGAGGAGGGGGAGAGCCAGGGAGCATCCTAAGTGGAGCTCCAATCACCCCAGGGACTAACTGGACCTCGAGGAAAGAAGAGAAGGGGCCAAACTAATTTTCAAATCGAGACTTTGGTCAGTGAGGGAATCGTGTCTGTCACCAAGGCATAAACTATAGAAAGAGAAATGGAATTTGGCGGGGTGGGGGCAAGTAAGTGAGGCAAGGAGATAATAATCTCCTTTTGGGCATGCTGGTTTTGACCTGCTCACGGGACATCCAGGTGAAGATGCTCAGAAAGGAATTGGATGCACAGGTCTGGGGCTCAGGAACGGGCCTGACACCAGGCACTGTGTTGACAATGCAAGAGTAGAAAGCAGATCTGGCTCCACGGAGGGATGGGAAATTGTCACAATGACAGTCTTGATGATGATGAGGCTGCTGATGATGACACTTCATTTTTAGGGTACTGACAATGTTTCAGGCCCCGTGCCAAGTGCCGCAGAGTCATCATCTTGTGTGACCCTCACGGGAGACACTCAAGGTCGGATCCATTCTATGGATGAGAAAACAGACACTGGAGTAACCCCCCCGAGACCACCCAGCTTATGGGCACAATTCATCGAGAACTCTCCCCCTGTTGGACTGTAAGCTCCACCACAGCCAGGCCTTTGCTATAGGACGGGCTTAATCCACATCTGGGTTATTGCTTTGGTTGTCGTGGGTGTGGTGGTCACCTTCAAGGCCAGGTGGAGAGAGTGAGAGATAAACAATGGAATTCCATCTTTGACCACCAGACGGCCAATCCAATGGCGGTGGGCAGGAGCACATCTGTGGATGGGCTTGGTGACCCATCACAGGCATTGAAGGCAGTGACGGAGGTGATGGCTGGGCCGTGCGTGTTTGGAGATCATGCTAACACGCTCCGTCCTGACTCTGGTTCGTCCCAGCCGTCTCTGCGCTGCAGCTGCTCCCTTCTGGGGTTTTCACAACCGAGCTGAAGGAGATGTGTGTCTGAGAATGGCCTGCTGCTCTGTCTCCACAGCTGGACAGCTGCCTCAGGTCTTTGACTGAAGCGGGTTCAGTTGTGGTTCAGCCTTAGGGAGACACAATGCCGGGGTGATTCAAGGAAGGAGCTCTCCATGGAGTACAAAGTGGACACGCTCATTCATTGGACACGCTCACATGTTGAGCTCACAGCCATTGTTCCTCTGCCCTTTGCACTTTTCCTGTGTAGACACAGCCCCGGGGGGACCAGAGGCTGCTCAGGGATGGGACAATGTGCTCACATTGGGATTTATGAAGCCACAATGCTAAGAAGGCCAAGCGTCTGCGAGAGACAGACACATGTGGGATATAACCTGTCGTGACCAAGTGCCACAGACAGGGTGACTTAAGCAACAGAAGGTTTTTCTCTCACAGTTGTAAAGGCCAGAATTCCAGCATCAAAGTGTCAGCAGGGCTGGTTTCTCCGGAGTCCTCTCTCATTGGTGTGGAGTCCTCTCAATTGGCCGTCTTCTCTCTGTGTCCCCAAATCATCATCCCTCTGTGCATCTCTGTGTCCAACCTTCCCCTTTTTTGTCAGATCACTGGTCACATTGGATTAGGGCCACCCTAATGACCTCACTTTCATTAGATTATCTCTGCAAAGACCCTCTCTTCAAACAAGGTCCCATTCTGAGGATCTGGGGGTTTGGATTCCAACATCTGAATTTGGGGAGATATGATTCAACCCTTACAAGGTTGACATAATAAAAAATAAAGCTAAGGACCGATCAAAGAGGGCCTGGCTTTCATTTCCTAGATGAGGATCCCTGCCTCAGTTTCCCCCTGTGTGCAATGGGGAGAATTCCAGCTATTCTATGCGGTTGCAAAGACAGATTCATAAACGTTGCAAAAATGCATTGCACTGTGCTTAAAGCGTCCCCAGCCCTATTACTTACATTGCATTTGCACTGCCCTGTGTTATCCCGTTAGTGGTCCCGGGCCTGTCCCTGGGTGAGGAATGTCCCACACACTCAACGTAGGACCATGAACCGTACACAGTCAGTCTGTGCTCAGAGGTCAAATCAACTCCAACCAGAATTGAATCAAAATGAAATGAAATTTAGTGTGTGACTGAGGGACCAATCCAGCAAACCATTTCCAGTGGACTTTTGGTTGTTGATTTATTTTTAACTAATGACTGTTATGGGGTCAGATCAAAGGACATATCTATCAGAAGCGGCCAACGTTAGGGGCCGGAGAGAATCCAGGCAACGTGATTCTAACCTAATAAGAGAGCACGACTTCACATACACAGACTTTATCTCCTTTGATCTTCACTGGCACCAGATGAGCTCACAAACACATTATGAGTCACAAAGGACCGCATACTGTACGATTCCATTTATATGAAATGCCCAGAATGGGCAAGTCCATAGAAACACAAAGTGGATTTGCAGTTGCCTAGGACTGGGGAATGACGGGATGGAGGGTGATGACAACGGGGGCAGGATTTCTTTTGGGGATGATGAAAATGTCATGAAATCGATGGTGATGGTTGCACAACACTGTGAACATTCTGAAAACCAGTGAATTATGCACTTTACATGGATGAGTTGCAGGGTGAATTATAGCCCAAGAAAACTGTTTCTTAAAGAAAGCCTATTATTCCAGTAGCTGCCACCTTGGACCACACCTTCCATTCACTGAGCTTTGCTCAAAGACTATGTCATCCGAAAGGCTCCCTTTGAAGTCCTGTTCCCACTATCCCAGTGGCCCTACCTTGAATTATTTTCTGCATAGCTCACCACCTGTCATATTATATAATTGTCTTCCTCCATCAGCATAAAAATTCCATCAGCGTGAAGCTGAGTACCTGAGGGTTACCGTAAATTCAGTAAGAACACGATCGCCCTTCCACCTTGTTCCCGACACAGACACAGATGAAAAGAAGTTAATCTTGCTGGTCTGCTGTTTTCTTGTTTAACCTGAGGGATGACTCAAGGGTCACAAAGATTTATGAGCTTGACTTGCAGAAGAAAAGGACTGCCTTTAAGGAAGTTACAACCACCAGATAACCAGCCCCCAGCTATGGCTGATGCCCAGAAGTCTGATTGCCCGAGGGCTTATCTGGAGGGAAAGAAACACGGACTTCCCTTTGTTTCTCCAAAACTCCACTTCCCAGGCACCTTAGCTCTGTAAGCATTCTTCTCTTGTGAAGACGGATCTGAGAGATCTATCTTCCTTCCTTCTTGGTTTGACCAGTTCTAAGAAAACTTTCTCCATCTCCAAGCACGGATGTCTCAGTGACCTGCTTATTGCTCATCGCGCACACGAACTTGAGATTAAGAAGTTCATTAACGGGAGGGTGGATTTGGTTTATTTTCTTCACTCTTGGATCTCTAGCACCCAGAACAGTTCCTGGCAGATAGTAGGTTGTCAATAAATACTTACTTATTCACTTATATATTTGCAGGCCTGGGGGCAGAGTTGCGAGCTGGCAGGGCTGGACTCAGAAGGATGTAGTCAAAATCAGCCTGATGTTTCCCCCTCACACGCCTGCTCTGTCACACAAGCTGCCACACCGCCCCTGCCTCTGGACGACATCTGAACAGACCCTTCGCTTCCCCTGTCACTTTCACATATTGACTACAGTCTCATTTCAGGTCCTGAAAAGTCTAGTCCAATCTAAATGGAAACTTCCAGCAGGCGTCCAACTTCTGCTCCATCTCTCCAGCCCATCACCATCTCCAGAACCTTTCCCGTGCTCAGGGTGGCCCCTGGTGTGGTACCCACTGATAAATTAATGGCAAGCAATAGGATATATTGGAGTATATTAGGAAGCCATTTGATGTAAAACTAATTTGACCTGAACTTGTTTTTCCTAAAGGGCCTGACATGGCTGTTTAGCACGCATTGTGTATCTGCTTTAAGTATTTACTATGTCCCAAAGATAAGAACAACGCCCTTAAAATAAGGTTGTAACTTCCCCCACATCCACATTTCCTTAAGGATGAGCATCTCTCCCCAGGCTGGGGATTGATGGCTGACCTACTGTGACCACCCACCTTGAGACCACTGACCTGCTGTGTTCACGGAAATGCTGTGCCAGCAAAGCAATCTCGTGACTGTTGTAAAAGGGACATTCCAATCGTATGTAACACACGCTCTTTGACGGTATATAACTACTCTGTACACCCCACTTCTTTGGAGTACTCCATCCCTTTGTGAAGGGACTCTCCCAGGCTCTATGGTCCTCAGATCTGGCTCGCAATAAACTCACCCCAATTTTGATTTATAGACTGGTTATGGATTATTTGCATCAACACCACAGAGCAGGGTGGGGGTCTTCCATGAACTTCTGTGCTCTCCTGGGAAGCAGCGCAGGGCAGGGAGTATGGGCTGCTCATCAGGCATGAGGAGGGATCCATGGGCCAGATGTCGGCCTCCCCTCTCGGCAGACATCCCACACCTCCCTCTCCCCACACACACACAGAGAGGGAACATTCCAGCACTCCTCAGTACGAGGACAACGCTCTCCAAAGAAACCCTCGCTCCAAGGAATCCTGGGCTTTTTCTGAGCAACAGGTCAAAGGTCCCAGGGCCAACTCCAGCAACAAGGAGGTCTTGCTCAGACAGGTCGGTAGTCCCTTCGGGATGTAAGGCACGTCAACTATCATTTCAGCTGAGACTTGGACTCAGCAGGAGATCATCTTCTTTAGCATCCTTTAGGAAATTTTTCCTCTGAAAACTCAAAGCATCTGTCTCAGAGTCACAGGTCACTGAGGTCCAGCCTTTTCTCAGTGAAGTCATCCTTATTCTCCCCCCTGGGCCACATCCCCACCCCACCCTGTGATCTACTGTTAATAAAGAAAGAAAAAACAACGGAGCTTGGGAGTAGAAACACTCGTTGATAACACTGCATTGGTGGAGCATTTGGAAAGCTTGGTGTGAAAGAGACATTAATAAATGCCAACTTCAAGAGCAAGGTCATTCGGGGCCAGCCCTGCTAGGGACCCATCGCTGATGGTCACCTTACTCACATGCCCAGGGAGCCTCTTCCTGCATAAGTTATTAAGACTCCAGGTGAGACCACATCTCCCACGTGGCCACCTCAGGTGCCATTGCCTGGCTGGATTACCATGAATTTTGAGAGAGCATCTGTCTTATTCCTGGAGTCTTGGACTCTGGACAATTCCTTTCCTAAACCACAAACAATAAGTGTTGTTAAGTGACCTTATCTGCTCCAAGCCTGTCTCTCTGTATATCTCTGCCTTGCTGCCAACTGTGTGCAAATATATATGTCACTATATTTATTCCATGATATTTACACATCAACACTGGGGAGCGGGAGAGATCAGTGAAATAAATACACACACTGATTCTGGTCAAGAATTGAATCAAATTTCAACCAATATCAAACTGAAATAGGATGTGTATCTGTGAACACTGTCACTTCTTGTAACTGTGCACACGGTCCCTAGACACAGGCAGAGGTGCACTCAGGGATCTTGGCAGTCACCGAGAAAGCCTTGCCCTCACAGGTTTCTACCACCCACCAAAAAGAGGGGCCAGAGTGCTAGCCTTGTGGCTGCCCTGAGAGAATAATTGCCCTCACCCCAAAGATGCTCCCTGAGACCCAAATCTATATTCACACTTTAGGAACCAGAAATGGTCCTTTTGTATTTGAACTTTCATTAAAGGAGATCGACCTAAGGCTTTGGTTATAAATGACATGCTAGACCCAGGCTCTGTTGATAGCAACATGGCTCCAGGAGAGAGAGAAAAGTGAAATTACTTCACTTTCAAGTCAAATCACAAATGAAGAAGCACACTGTGGCAGGATAATTTAACAAGAGTAAGAAGTGCTGACAGATTGAAAGAGGAGGCAGGGGGCCTGAGAAGGTGGGCAGATCTCCCCAGCAGACGTGCCTGCAACTTCACTCGTCATCCAGGGCATGCCTCGGAATGCTCACATGCAGCACGTCACTTACCTCACATCCATTTTGTTGAGAGACATAAACACATCTTGAGCCCATCATCGTGGTGGAAGTGCAGTCCAGGAAAGCTCTCACCCTCCTACGTGACGGTCACAGGATCATCAGCTCTGTGCCTGCTCTTTCTACTGCCCTGTGTCCTCGCAGAGAGAATTAAACTGGAAAGACCTAGTTGCTTTCTCTTTTTTTCCGAGAGGGAAGATTGGCCCTGAGCTAATATTTGTTGCCAATCTTCCTCTATGTTTTGCTTGAGGACGTTTGTCGCTGAGCTAACATCTGTGCCAGTCTTGCTCTATTTCGTATGTGGGCTGCTGCCACAGCATGGCGTGATGGTCGGTGTGTAGGTCCACGCCTGGCATCTGAACCCTCCAACCCCAGCTCACCCAAGCAGAGTGTGTGAAATTAACCACTACACCATCGGCCAGCCCCCCAAATCTTTGTTTTTTGCTGAAGAAGATTTGCCCTGAGTTAACATCCACCACCAATCCTCCTCTCTTCATATGTGGGCTGCTACCCCCGCATGGCCACTGACGGATGAGTGGTGTAGGTCCACACCCGGGAACTGAACCTGGGCTGCCAAAGCAGAGCACGCCAAACTCAATCACAAGACCCCTGGGGCTTGCCCCCTAGTTGCTTTCTTGAGTAAAGTTTGCAGCATTTTAGAATTGTGTCCTAGACCCCCTAGAAAGGTCATAGAAAAATAATCAGATTCTTTCCATTCCACAGCTTAAGTGTCCTGATATATGCCACCCGTTCCTAGCGATGCAGGAAACTCGGAAGAGGGAATATTATAGGGGATGACGTGGGGAGGTGCCCTTCCCGGGTGAGACGCGTGCCTTCCGAGCACAGTTGTGCTGGCGTCTGGAATTAGTTCAGCCGCAAGGGAGCCGGTGGAGAAGCACGACCTCCTGGACCTGCTGAAGTCAGTTCTCCGTTGGGAGAAACCTGAGGCTGCTCTTCAGTGCGGCCACGTCCATGTTGTAGTTTGAAATTCAACCATCCCGACCTTCCCATCAATAGTCTTTTGGCAGATGCCAGTGACCATCTGGAGGAAGGATCCCCTTTTTCCTAATTCACATGAGGGCGTCCTCCGGGCTAGTGGAGACGCTGGGCTGGAGGACAAAGATGGAATTATGCCGTGTTCCAGCTGCCGGGGACTTGGACCATGTCATCTACTCCTCTCATCCTCCTTCAAGTTATAGGGGAGGAAACAGGGCCCAGAGAAATTAGACGCCAGAGCCATTGATCAGGAGAATACAAACCCCCAAATCTTCTTTCCCCACACGCCAGCGTAAGATTGGGGTGACTGTCGGGGAAGCTTTGAGGACAGAAAGAGGATATTTGAGCCACATAATTACAGCACCCCATAATTAAATAATGCTAAACTAAGCTCAAATCCGTTTTTATTCAATTACCTAAAATATTTCTTAATATCTAAGTTTTCTCCTTTTGGAAACCACCACAGCACATCCAGAACATTCCGATACCCTGAGGACATGAAAAGCTCTCATCATCATGAAAGTTCTCTCATCAAGTGAAAATCCAGAGTATGACTCTGTGTGTCCATCATATTATATGCTGTCTGTCTGTCCGCCAAGTGTTAAGAGTCATTCTTTTAAGCATTCCCTTCCAAAACTGATGTGTGGTAGAGGAGCGTGCATTTCACCCAGGGAGAAGCAGGGAGCATCCGTGGTGAGGTCTAGCTTTCAGATCCAAGATGATGTCAAGGCCCTTCTCACAGGGGTGTCAAGAGGAATTTAGTCACATAATGACAGACAGAAAACATCCTACATGAAATAAAAGTGAAGAAATACAATTACTCGGTCAGATGGGTTAAAGCTATTAAACTCTTCCCAAACACTCTTCCAACACTCACTGGCAATCATTCGTCATGCCCTTTCATCTTTTGCAATCCACCTTTTAATCGAGTATTGCTATGTTGATGTCCTTCTTAGCAAATACAAAATTCAGTTAAAAGTGGAAAAATAATTAGTGGAAAGTCAATGCTTCCAGCAATAAACAAATGGAATTTGAAAATAAAAACACAATACTGTTGACATTAGCATCCAAAAGAAGAGAAATATTTAGCTACAATGTTAACATAATATGTACAAGATCTATGCAAGGAAAACAAAACTCTGATGAAATGAATCAAGTAATATCTAAATAAATAGAGAGACATTCCATGTTTTTTATTTTTATTTTTTTTGAGGAAGATTAGCCCTGAGCTAACATCTGCTGCCAATCCTCCTCTTTTTGCTGAGGAAGACTGGCCCTGAGCTAACATCCGTGCCCATCTTCCTCTACTTTATATGCGGGACACCTACCACAACATGGCTTGCCAAGCGGTGCCATGTCCTCACCCAGGATCCGAATTGACGAACCCCAGGCCACTGAAGGGGGACGTGCTCACTTAACCACTGTGCCACTGTGCCAGCCCTATATATTACTGTTGTTTATCATTACCATTATTACTGGTTTTCCAGTATGGTGACCCAGGTCATAACATTTGGTGGAGTTATGACAATCAGCAAAGAAAAGATAGAAAGAAGAGTTATACTAATATGCTGAACAGACACAATTCAAATACTTTATTAAAGAAAAGCTAATGCTTTAATTAAAATTGGTCCATTTTTATTTATCAAAAGATTTGTAATTTAATTTTGATTGTTTATTTTTCCCACAAATGAGATAACAATACTTACTTTAGAAAGGAATCTTCAAATATTTAGTTAAAAATCTAAGTATTACCAAATAATCCAGGAAATGACCCTCAAAATAGGATGAAATGAATTTGCAGTTTTTCATGCTCCCTGCGGATCTAGAGAAAGGACTGGCTCAGTTACCAGTTTACATGTAAGGGACAAGTAATTGGCAAATAACTGAGTGGAGGAACGTAATGCGTTTCCTATTTCTGTATAAAAATGGGTGAAGGACACTCTCTGAATAAATAAAGTCATGTTCATGACAAGAAGTAAACAAATCTAGAATCGTGAAAGTTAGAATCATTGATTTCAGAGTGGAGGAACCCCCCGACCTCCACTCAGTCATTTAGGGCTTTAGTCTCACAGTGGCTACTAAGTGACTAGTCCAAGGTCATTGTCCGAGGTCACTTACCCTCCTGTGCCTCACGGTTACACTGGAAGTTCCCACGGGTCTCTCTAAAGCCTACAATTATTCCAAATTCCTTAGTAGGAAGGGAGGTGGGCCCAGTCACCTTCTCAGAGCTTTAAGATGGGCTGTTTTGATCACTTTTCTAACATTCACACAGAATTAAGCACCAGAACTCTAAAATTGCTCATGAAAGCGACCAGGTCAGCAGCTTCTCCCAGGCGTGCATTCAGTCTGGGGCTGGCCCTCTGTCAGCCCAAGATTCCCCAGACAGAGGCTGGTGCTTTGGCTGCACAGAGAAGTTCTGAGGGAAAAAAAACAACGGAGCCACTTGGCACTCCTGGGGCCATGAGTCAGGAGCGGCGACTTTGGAAAGGCAGGTCCTGGGAAACACGATCTTTGATGGAACGAGGTCCTTCTTCATGCTTCCAACTTGCAGCGACTTGTTGACTGAAATATAGTGGTTTCTGTATGGTTTCGTGGAAACCCAGACTGTGTGGGTTATGTTTCAGTTACTTTTCTGTAATGAATATTACGGAAATATTGGTTGACTTAAATTGTACTGAAGAAAAGGACCACCAGGTCGACTCTTGACTGATCCAAGGTCAACCCACTTCATCCTAACTCCCAATATCTCCCTTGACATTTCTGTGCCTCTCTCAGTTCTTCTGGAAAACAGACACAAGAAGAAACCCATCCTCAAGAACAACCACGTGCATCTGAGCTGGGAGTTCTAAAACAAGAAGCCACAAACACGTATAATACATCCAAGTTGAAAACAGAATCACTCTTTTTCTTCCTGTGTGTTAAAAAACCAAACATCAGGATATACGCTGGAATTTCTCTTTTTCTTGGGCAGAAATGGGCAAGGAATGTAGAAACATACCAAAACTTAGGCACTCACACAGCCTATTTTAGTCTGGAAGTTGGATTTGAAATCTTGAACAATATTCCATGAGGGATGTTTCTTGCTTATCTTTTTTAACGAATATGAATTACGGTAGTAGGCAAGAATCTTTTGTCACAATACAAGGGATATTGTTTTAGAAAAAATGAATGTTGTAGGATGGCATCATCCTATCCAAATTTTCTAATAAGAGCTGGTAAAACTGCTCCCCACTGTGACAGGTGAAGAGGACCCCCGTTCCCACGTGTGTAACAGTGGACACTTCCTTTAAGGAGCAGCCTGCTTTCGAACACACGCCCTGCAGAGCTTTTCGGTGGGAGACACGCGAACGCGCTGGGTGAGATCGTTGTTTGTCATGCAGAACTGCCCTACTCGTTGCAGATTGTTGACTGTGTTAGTGTTGGAGCTACTCTAACAGGACAGCACAGAGTGAGCGGCTGGGAAACTGCAAACATTCATTTCTCACAGTTCTGGGGGCTGGAAGTCCAAGATCCAGCCATCAGCAGATTCAGTCTCTGGTGGGGATCTGTTTCCTGGTTCACAGGCATCTATCTCCTCCCTGTGTCCTCACATGATGGAAGAGGAGAGGGAGCTCTCTGGGGTCTCTTTTATAAGAGCACTAATTTCCTTCATGAGGGCTCCACCCTCATGACCTAATCACCTGCCAATGGTACCACCTCCTAAAACCATCACCTTGGGGGTTAGGATTCAACACAGGAATTTTGAGAGGACACAGACATTCAGGCTCTGGCATTTACCATCCATCATCCATCCCCACTAAACAACGCTAGTGACCTGCAGACGATGTGACAACCAAAAATGACTGCCACTTCAAACAACCCCTGAAACAGGAACAGGACCCCCAGTTGAGGAGGACAGGAAGTGTCACAGGAAGTGACCAGGTTAGCCGGTGACCATGACCACAGCATGTGAGGCCATCCTCACATCCGTGACCACATGCCTGAGTGAATGCTCCCGATGTAACTTTCGAGCAGACAGCCCTGGAGACCCCCATGTGACCATAGCTCCTGGAGGCAGGAGCCCTTGGCTCTCTCTCTGTTCTTGTTTGGATCTGAGCACGTGAGATGCACCAAGAGTGTTCGAGAACCCTTAGAGACGAACCCTGGAAATACCCTCTTGTCCTGTGTGTCTCTGCAAACTGAGGTGGATCCGTATTACCTGGTCTAAATCTTGTACCATTGGGGAAACCCAATTGTAAAAATACAGTACGAAAGTAGGTTTTTTTGGAATGAGAAAAGTCATCGTATAAATTACTGGAAACTTGGAGATTCCAATCCCTTTCTTCTGAGATCTCTTTGGGTAACTTCCCAAAATGTCTTCTGATTGCACCCAGCTCCCAGCCCCACCTAGAACCCTTGACAATGCCCAGTGGTATCCAGCACTCATGGATCCTGTGCCTTAAACTTCATTTTTCGTGACCAGTCTGCCCTGGCTTCTGGGAGCCAGCCCAAGCTAAGAGTAGCACCATCCACATCCCCCTGCCTTCCCAGCCACACAGGGGAGTGTTGGTGGTTCCCGTCAGGCAGGGGATGGGTCCCGGTCACATATGCTGTCAAGGACACTTACATTGAAGTGCCCCAAGAGGACTTAAATGGACACTGGCACTGTTGAAGCCCTCTTGAAGCTTGATAAAGAACTCCCGGCCGGGGTCCCCCTCATCTGTGGTTAGTGCCTGGTCTGCGACATGAGGTGACTTGTCTCAGTGATAAGTTCGATTGCATGTACCTCAGTGAATTACACTTGGAAATGTTAAGCTTATCCTGCTTTTGCTTAGAAAAGAAGCACTAAAACAAAGAAGGTGGATTCTGAAGCCCCCTCACTAAATCTGTGGCTTGAGCCAGAGATTCAGCATCATGGCTTCATCGGACGGAATCACTCCTGATTGCATATGGCGGACAAGATACAGGCGTCCCGCTGACTACCAGGTGTGAGCTAGTTCAACCTGGGCAAGCTTGGATTTTCAGCTCATGATAAAATTATGCTTTAGTCTTGAGAATATGGAATACTGGCCAAGAAGTATTACTTGGGGGAATTTTTAAATATCTTTTGTGTTGAATGCTCAAGAGAGACAAGGAGGGGGGTCATGATAATGGGCAAGGAGATGACCTCGTGCACTCAGCAAACTGGACGCTTTCTTTTATTCTCACCCGAAGGGAACTTTTAGATAAAACAATTAATGTGTTTCCCAAGGCCCTTTCAAGTTTACATCTTGATCAATGGATTTAAGGTGTTAAAAAATAATCTCTAGTGGTTTAAAATGCCTTGGAGATCACAGCACAGATTAGTACTTCCACCTGGAAGGTTTTACCTTATAAACCTGCAGCCCTCACCACAAATATAGGGGGCATATGTCCTAAGGAGGAGGAAGAGCAGAAGGCATCGTCAAGAGCAACGTGTAGGGGCGGTGGTGCAGGCACAAGGATGCTGTATTCTTGGGTTCAGCATTGTCTGGAAAACGAAGAAGCTCCTCATTCACATTTTAATAACATTAGTGGAAAATCAGAAGCGTCTGGGGCAGAGCGGAGGAGATAGGACACAAAGAGATCTTTGACAATAAAAATGACTCATCACGATTATTCCAATAATTGATGTGCCTTTCGCTTCGGTTGTCAATGTTCAAAATGGAAATGAAATAAGTGCAAAAGGCAGTCTGGGTAGAAACAAATATTGAAGCCACTTTTCCTAAAATTGAGGTGCGAGCACAGTTGTCAGGGTGGAGCTGAGACAGACAAGAGGGCACCGAAGAACCTGGAAATAGGCCATCCCCCTTTCACCCCAACTGGTCAAGCGGGCCGGGGGAATAGCTGAGACAGGGCATGAGGAGGGACAAGATGGGGGAAGAGAAGAGTAATGTCCGGAGGAAGAGGAGACTGTCTGAGGACATCATCCCGGCCCCTCAGTCCACCACCACTTGACAGTGACTCTTCACAGACAAGACCAAACCCCACGTTCTATTGATTACCGGGCACATGATTTTTGCTACATTCTAACCTCTCTGAAGTTGGGGTTCTTTTTATACCCAATGGGGAGGCAGCCATGACTTGGATCTTGTTGGCTCCTCAAGCATGACTTGGTGACGCACCATCTCCTCAAGTGAGTGGGGGGCTCAGCCCAAAGGGAAGGGACCTCTTCACAGCCAAGCCCCGAGAAGGAGACGTCCCTTGGATCCAGACGAGGAGACAGGTGGGCTGCCTACGGTCCCCCAGGGGAAGGCCCACCCCCAGGGGACCCACGAAGGGCATAACACTTAATGTGCTCAGTGCCCTGGATCTGAAGCTATTTTCCCGTCACTCCAAGATCAGACAAGTGTCATCCCTTGGGGTTTTGGTCAATAAGCCACCCAAGTCCAGTTAATACAAAGGTAAGTCCTGATTTTGGCCTGAAAACATTCAGTGCACCCCATCTGGGGAGATGAGAGAAATGCCAACATCAGTGCTTGGAAAATGGGTGTCAGGGAGAAACCCCGGAGACAGGAGGGCACTTGGGGCACAGAGGATGACATCACGTGGAAGACACTCTCGCGAGGGTCACCAACTCACCCGGTTTGCCAGACCTCCTGGATTTAGCACCGGAAATGCCATTTCCCAGGAACCCCTCAGTCCCAAGCGAACCAGGGCGCTTGACCACCCCAGTCATCAACAACCCCAAGAGAAGTGGACTCTGAGCATGGTCTAGAAAAACCCTCAATTTATTCACTTACAGTTTCATTTTTTATGTATTCACAAGAGTGACATATGACAACATTTGCCTAAATTCGTCTGAAATAGCTCTTTCTGTAAGCATAAAACAAAACATCTGGACGTGATGAGAAAGCTTTGGCTCCTGGTTTGATTGGCAGCATGTTTCTGTAATGGAATAGGAAACGGTGGTGCCCATCTTACCATCAGCGGCTCTTTGGTAGATACAGGACTATGTTGGGCTCACACCAATGACCAGATCAATTCAGGGCTTGAGGAATAGAAGGCTCTTCATCTTCAGATTTTCCAAATTACACTACTGTAGCTAAATAACCTCCCTCTGAGTCCAGAATGGGGAACAACAAAATTAACAAAAGTAGAAGACAGGAAGAAAAGGGAAGGGATTTGAACACACGGGAGTTGAGGATGAAAATGCACATTCTGTACAATAACAAGGATGGCCAGCACTGACAGCACCATGAGGAGGTGCTGCTATCCCCCTGCTTTCACGGATGAGGAAACTGAGGCACAGAAGGATGTCATTCCCACGGTCACAGTTATAAAGTGGATGAGACTGGCTCACATCCAGCCTGTCCCAGCTGATGCCCTGGAAGCAGGACCCCACCCCCAACAGCCCAGGGTCAGATGTGTTTCCCCGAGTCCTGGGGGACCCCTGAGCTCCTCTCCACGGGGCCTTCTTCCCGCTAGCAGAGTCTCCAAACTGTCGTCAACCAGAGCTCAGTCCTCACGCGCTGCAGGAGAGGGAGGAGAGAGGCCTGTCCGTCTGTTGGGTCCCAAATGTTCTACTCGTTGAACCCTCCCAACCACCTTGGAAACAGAGAGGGCTCATCCTCTCTGCATATAAACAGCCTGAGACCCAGAGAGGTTGAGTGGGTGCCCAGATTTACAAAGGTGCTAAGTGGTGGAGTCGGAATTGAAACTTAGGTGCGTCTACCTGCCCGCCCGTCTCTGTAAATCTCAGCATCTTACCGCGACTTCAGCGGTCCTCAGTCAGGGCCCCCAAACATAGCAGTCAGAGCAGAGAATGGTAATTGTGTGCAGGGAGGGTGAGTATGATGTGTGTGTGTTCTCACGTGACAGGGGGTATGAGAGTGTGTGGCGTATGAGTGTGTGTTTTCATTTCACTGGTAATTTTTTAAATTAGTGGTTATAAAGATGAAACCTCTTTTGATGTGAACGTTCACAACAGAATGAGATTTTCCAGCAGAAAATCAGCATTGCTCAAAATGGCACCCTATGGGGTTCTCACAGGCTTAGGTTTGAGAATCAGGGCCCTGTACCCCGCTGTCCCAAAGGAGTGGAGGGTTCGCGCTAAACGGCTGTATGAAGGGGGAAGACTAACATTCTTTTTTAAAGATTGGCGCCTGAGCTAACAACAGTTGCCAATCTCTTTTTTTCCCCCTGCTTTTTCTCCCCAAATCCCCCCAGTGCATAGTTGTATATTTTACTTGTGGGTCCTTCTAGTTGTGGCATGTTGGACGCCTTCTCAGTATGGCCTGATGAGCGGTGCCATGTCCGTGCCCAGGATCCGAACCAGCAAAACCCTGGGCCGCCGAAGCGGAGCATGCAAACTTAACCACTCTGCCACAGGGCCAGCCCCAGAAAACTAACGTTTGTGACATGCACGGAACTCCATCTCTCGATGGTCAGGCTTCATTTCTGGAAACAACAGAGCACAACGCTTTTCACCGACTTCCTTCACCACGCAGAGGCTCCAACAGCAATGGCAGAGGATTACTGCCTTTGTCGAAGAGTGTTTGGTTCACCAGAAGCAAAAGACATTGCGATGACTACATCCCTTTGCGTCTTGCCGGGTGGCAGAACCTGTCACAGGTTGATGCCAGTGTATTTTTCTCTGGAGGGCACACACATGCATTTCCAAAGGCTGGGATTTGGTTTTGCAGCACGTTCTTCTCCCATCTGACACTGACAGCCATGCCTCCTGATTCCACTGGGAAGCGTTGTTTTTAGCTGCAGAAGCTGGGGCTGGGCTCACCCCCCCCCACACACACACCTAGCATCTCTTGGCAGCCTCCTCTTGGCTGATGGAGCCGCCTGGCCAAGGCACATTCCCTGGGGAATCTCTGCTTGTGACCAGCTCACTCCCTTCCCGACCTGCAGGGCTGCTGTCAGTCAACTGCTTCATGAGTCTGCAAATTTCTTTATTTCTTGCAGGAGACGGAGGGGAGTCAGCCAACCTACAGAAGTGGCTTACTGAGATGAGCTTTGTAAAATTTAAGCTAAATGGGAGGATGCCTGGGTCGGGGGATGGAGTGGGTAATGCCTCCTGTCAATTTGGAAATCACTTATCTGCAGGTTCACCCAGGCTCCTGAAAATGCGAACGTTTCCTAGCCACAGACACACGTTTTCTTAAACACATCCCGTCACCTGCCTTGAAAAGAGACCTCTTTTCTGGAGTTTTCCTACCAGCTTTTATTTTAGGTAATTACAGTGCAATCCCGCTGGCAAGCCTCTCGATTTTCCTTCCTTATCTATCAAAGACGAGAGGGAAGCAGCAACACGCCTCGACTGGAATGTGGGCAAATCCCGCTGAGAGGAAAGTATCCCAGAAGCAAAGCCTGGCGGTGGAGAATCTGTGAAATGCATTCTCCCAGCGGCTCCCTGGGAAGAGGTGAAACTCCCCCAGGCTGGAGAGGAGCAGGCGGGTATTGCCTTGCCTTGAAGGCGGCCCGGGCCATGAGACCAGGGGCAGGAGAGGGCAGGAGGGGGGTGGACCCTCCCCTGGGGAAAACTGAGAGCAGCTCGCCCCTCCCAGCCCTGTGATCAGCACGGGGCACAGAGGAGAGATTAGAGACCTGCCAGGAAACCTGCAGCCCTCAAGCTCAGGAGTCAGGAGGATGTGCTAAGAGCAGCGAGGGATGCAGGAATGTCTGGTCTCCTGGGTCAGGAGCACGGAGCCGAGGGAGCCATGGCTGACACCCACTAATGCAGAGGGATCAGCGCTGACTCCCAGGGCTCGGCTCTGAAAGGCGGGCTGGCTGGGCGTTTGCCTGGGATGCTGGTAAGAGCAGGAAGCTGTCAGGACCAGAGAAGGGGACTCCACTTTCCCAAGTGCGAGAAACGCCCGTTGGGTGAGTGAAGTTCGAATCATGCCCAAGCTGTGTTGCAGTCACTGTCGTACTTTGTAAAATATCAGCCCTGGAATAAGAATGGTGTCCCGCAAACTCTTCCTCATTTAGGCCAAATCTGAAATTTTGTGGACCACAATCGGAAACTGTTCAGGTCTGGGAATAAGGTTTAGAGAGCAAGATGCTCTTACAGACACTCGCCTACCAATGGCCAAGGAACGTGGAATTTATGCTACTAATTCAGGATAGTTTTTGGTAACTCGAGTCAGGCTCATCCTACAGTACGGTATTTTTCCCCAAGAACTAACACGTTATAGCTAAGAAACTGAGGCTTCACGTGGTAACAACTTTATAAACTTTATACTTGAAGCCAGTAGCAGATTTGAAAGTAAGGCCCAGGACTTGACCGACAGCACTTTCCTTGAATTCATCTAATCCAGACAGGGACACTGCGGAGGTGATGAAATCTCCAGAACTGATCTTAAGAGTCAATGATATTGGGCTCACCATGCACTTGGCTAGGGTGTCTGGACATTAAATGCATCACACAACCAAGCATGGTGCACCTACTGGGCACAACACGGCTGCAGCCTGCCAGCCACCTCCTCCTCAGTTCCCCTTCCCATGGTCTCTTTGCTGGGGCCCCAGGAGACGGCTGTGGCCCATCTCTGCTCAGGCAGTCATGCTTTTCCTCTGCCAGGAATGTCCGTCTTCCTCCTCACTCTCTGAAAAACTTCTGCTCATCTTTCCAGACCTGGTTCAAAGGTAACCTCTCTTTACAGGTCCCCCCTAATCCCCACCCCAGCAACTCCCATCCCTTTGGCATTTTCCCAGCTTCTTTTCCCTGTCCCCACATGGAGACACATCTTTTCCTTTGGTGTATTTGTCCCTCTCTCTCTCCTTCCCGCTGGATGGCCAGCTCCTTGAGCCCAGGCCCTGCACTTCAGACATGTTTGTGACTATGGTGCATGCACGATGCTGGGTACCAAAAACAGAGCCACTACGGGATAACAGTGGGACCAAAGGCATGTTGGGCAGACTCCTCCATGAAGGCCTCCCACTTTGCAGAAAGGAAACAGCTACGGGGAAATGATGGTTCATTTCTGTCGACCCAGCTGGGGGAGGTGGAGAAGGCTGGTCTGCAGCTGTGCCAGCTTCCGCAGAGCAAATTTGCCCACCATGGCCGATTCCAGGCGCCTTTCCCTTCAGGCTCCCAGACTCCTGGATACTTAGGAATCTGCTCCCATTAGTGGATCAGAGCAGCCCCAGTGAGCTCTGCCTGGCCGCCATCCCAGGAAAGCAGGGCACAGAAGGCCCAGGACCACCGCGGCTCTCGGCCGTGCCAGCTCTCACCCTGTGCCGCCTGCAGGAAAAAGACTGTCAAGTTAAATGTGCATGAGAGGGTTGTGCCATCCGGCTGAACGTGGCCCAAGGAAGGCAGTCTGGGCAGAACCCAGGGCAAGTCAGGCCACCATGCCATCCTTTACTGAACCACGTACATCATCCATCATCCACAGCTTACCTTTCAGGTGCACTGGTTTTACCAACGCACACAAGGTCTGGTTTTCCCTTGAATTATGACGAAATGTCCGCGACACAAATTACTTTACAATCACCTTTTATATCTGAAAATTATGTTTATCTTCAGAGAAAACAAAAAGAGGTAACAAATAGAGAAAATCCTTTCACAATGAATATCACCAATAAGAGGTGTGCTTGTCCCTTATTTTAAGCCATCAGGAATATGGGTCTAAAAGCTGATGGGTGTTTTTACTCCACTGCATGAATTCAAGAGCTAATTGTGGAATTCGACTATTCTGCTACGTTTGAAACCTCTCTTTCAGAGAGAAGAGCAAACACTTTGACTCTTTCTTTCCCTTTTTTTTTTTTGAGGAAGATTAGCCCAGAGCTAACATCTGCTGCCAATCTTTCTCTTTTTGCTGAGGAAGACTGGCCCTGAGCTAACATCCGTGCCCATCTTCCTCTACTTTATACGTGGGATGCCACCATAGCATGGTTTGATGAGCAGTGCATAGGTCTGCACCCGGGATCCGAACCTGTGAACCCCGGGCCACCGAAGTGGAGTGTGCGAACTTAACCACTGTGCCACCAGACAGGCATGACTCGTTTTTTTCTTAATGGACTGTTTAACTCTTTTAGTTAAAAGCGAAGCAAAACTTTCCAATATGTGACTAGATATTGCGTAGTGAAATATTTGTCAAGGTGTCTTTCCTTCTTCCCTTCCTTCTGTGGTCCAGCTCCCAAGTTTTCTGACCACATCACTGAGGACAAGAAGAAGGAGGATGGGAGGATAAGGATGTGCCCCTGCAACCCCAGGGTGAGGAGTGGGCCCTGGGTCCACCTCTCGCCCATCACTGACGCTGTGGGAGGCTTGGGGCAGCCTGCCTGGCCTCCTGTCTTCCTGGTCACCTTCCAGGTGGGGGTACAGTCAGCCCAGGGTCCTCAGAGTCAAGGAGGAAAGGCAGAGGGTGAGAGGCAGCCCCCCAGGCTCTCGGGACCAGCTTCCTCGCTGATCATCGTGAGGCTGGGAGAGAGAAGGTAGACTGAGGGCCAATCGGATCTGAACCTGATTTTGTAGGATTGAATTATTAGCAGGAATGAGGCAGTGGGAGCTGTGCACCAGACCTGTGAGAAAGAGGAAAATGCCACATCCGTGACTCGGGGCTCCCAGACTTCCCACCAAGCACCATGTGTACAAGCCCAGAGCGCTCAGCTATGTCGTAACCGCCTGGAAGAAATGGGAGGGGTCCTTGCAGGAGATCCCGTCCTGCGCATCCCAGCTCCCCAGTTATAAGAGCATATAAGTGGTCCAAGAAACACCGTGATCTCCTAGACAAAGCTTCAGAGGGCCACACCATGAAGGGAAACGCACTGTCCCTGGGCCCACCCCAAACCTGCCCTGTAAACCCCCCACAGGTCATTTTCAGTGTCTCCCACATTCATTGCCGTCGCTAGGCCTTTTACTTGTGGACCTGGGGGCACCTTGACTACTGGTCACTTTTAGTCGTGGGCACGGAAACTCCTTGACCACTGGTCACTTGGTGAAGTGGCTGTGACAATAGGAAGCCAACTGACCCTAAAGAAGGAGACCTGGGTGACTGCCGACCTTGCCACATGCCCGCTTCATTCCATTCAGTGGTGACTTCCCTTCCGACAAGCAGAGAAACAGACTGACAAATGAAGGTGCGGGTGGGACCGACAAATAAACTGCTGTGAGGGTTCTCCGAGCCTTGCAGTAGCTGCAGTGTCTACACAGCAGCACAGTCCTCCCCAAGTTCTGCCTCCGAGCTGGCCCTGTGGCCTTTTATGGACAGTCAGGAATGCGTTTCAGTGATGCTGCTGTCTTTGGGGTTATCCATTAGCTAGCATCGTGCAGCCTATGGGGCTGGGGGCCATGTGTTCTCAGCCTCATTTAACCTCGCTGGGTTACAAATTCCTCACCTGGGAAATGAGGGAGCCATTTCACGTGGTTTCCAAGATCCTTTCCAGTGCAATTCTTCTGTGAATTTAAAATTCTATTAGAAAACAAGGCAACTGAACATACCAGGGGCAGCAACTGCCAAGACCTGGAGCCGAGTGACTCGAGGGGGTGTTGGCTCATGTCTCCTAGCTCAGAGCCGACCTGGAGAAGCCTGGCTTCTGGCTTCTGCGGCGATTTGGGGAAGGGGAGAAGAGAGAAGCAAAACTTCCCTTTACCTACCCTCCCCTGGGGCTTCCACAAATTGGAGAGACGGCATTGCTTCTGGAAAGGGCACGTGTTTTATTTCAGGGATGCTTCCTGAAAAACATACAAGGACCTCACCAAGCAATCAAACCAACTCTTGGCCAGGAAAACTACGCATAAGGGAAAAACACCCACAAGACAACAGGGGAGCCCTAAGGTCCTCGGAAAACCCATTAGGGCTCTTTGACTTGAAGTTCCACATCACTAAGAAGACACGGCCTTGTCAGGTGCCCTAACTAAGGTCATCAAATCCCAGGAGGAAAGCCAACCCTGTGACAGATCACTGAGCTGAGAAGACAGGAACTCAGCAGGAGCGCCAATAGTCCCTGCCCCACCCTAGACTTTGGGGGCAGGACAAATATTTATTGCATTTTAGCGCTTGGCCCATCCCGAGGACCCAGGATGCATCAGGTCTGTCCCAGGTGAGCCACACCTGGCTTTGCAGCTTTCTGCCACATTGGTACCTGGATCCCAAATAGGGACGATGGCCCAGGCCATCAGTGCAAAATGAAGTCACTCACTGTTATGCCTCACGCTCTAGACCCCAAATCAAGGGTCCAATTCACTACTCACCCCCGTTCTGGTTCGTCCTGGAGCTCTCTCCAAAGAAACAGATCAGGAGAGAGGCCATGCCCCCACCTCCGCTCCCCGTCTGCAGAAGGAGCGGCATCTTGCGGTAGCCCACCCGTCTCGTCTTTCTCAACTCCTCTAACCTGGATGTCTGGCCCCGAGAAGCGACCTCAGCAATAACTGCCGTTTTCCGCTGTTTTCAATCAACCCAGACACCGTGCTCGTTGTTTTATACGCATTAATCCAGCTGTTTCCCACAAAACTGTATTGTTGCCCCCATGTTGTGGTTGGAGAAGGTGGGATAGGGGACAGAGCAGTGCTCTGTAGGAGGTGGAGGAGCAGAGATTCAAACCGAGGCCAACGCCAAAGCCGATGTGCGCACGACACACTCAGCTGCTCCTCTCCTCCCAGGATGTAATCTTCCTCATACAGGCCCATAACGCTCAGTGTTCAGATTTGAGAATAGAAGCCAACGCATAATGTTCATATCATTCAATAAAGATAATCAAAGGAGACATTTCCACCTATTTGAGTAGACGGTTTGGATGGCAGAAGAGAAAGAAAGGCACTTTAGGATGGGAATTCCTGCTGGTGGACAGAGGTGCCTTATGTTTTCAGATTTGACGGGTTTTTTTTCTTTTTTTTTGCTGAGGAAGATTAGCCCTGAGCTAACATCTGTGCCAATCTTCCTCTGTTTTGGATGCAGACCACCACCACAGCACAGCCAATGAGTGGTGTAGGTCCACACCAGACAACTGAACTGGTGTACCCTGGTCGCCAAAACAGAGGGCGACAAGCTTAACCACTAGCCCAAAGGGCCGGCTCCCACAATTGGACATTTTTAACTACAGTTAAAAGGTTGGTATATAGTCCTCTAGATATTTATTTTCCTTCTGCATATATTAACATATGGAATTTCTCTCTGTCTATATTTATGTACAAATATATATACACACACATACACACAAACAAATACATACACATATATATAACACATAAGTACTGTCTGGCAACTTTTTCACTTAAGGAAATAAATCTGGGCATCTATACACTTCTGTACAAATATAGCTTCCCCGCTATTTTTAGTGGCATAGAGAATTTTGCTATCCTATTTTTTATTTACCCAATTTGATTCAATTTAGAACCTTTGGATTTCCGAATTTTTTGTTGTTTTTGCAAACAAATTCTGCAATAAACATCTTTGCTCAAAGTGGCTGAGTTGCTGGGCCAAGGAGCAAAAGCATTTATAACTTTAACAGACATTACCAATTGACCTCCAAAAGCTGGCTCAGTGGGCACCCCACCAAGGTCAAGGGGAGTACCAGCCAATGGCCACCGGTGTCTTTCTTTGGGGAAATACCTCTTCGTTTCTTCTGCATATTTTCAGTGTTTCTTTCCCTATTGACGTGTATGTGCAATAGAATCACGAGCCTTTTATCTGTCGTGGGTGAGAAACGCCTTCTCCTGGTGTGACGTCTGTGCTTCACTCTGTCTGTGAGCTTCTTCCTGTCCAGGACATTTTTATTTTTATGCAGAAACTGCTGTCAGTTTTTTCCTTCACGTCTTTTGGGATATGGGTCATGCGTCCTCTGCCCCCACATTATTAATACATTTTCCCTTTTCCTTCTGGTATTTTATGGTTTTGCTATTAAAAGTTAACCTGTGAGCCAGCTGGACTTAATTTTGGGGCAAAGAATTAAATACGCTGAGACATTTGCAAACCTATAACATTCGCTCCTTGCAGCGGTAAGATCAGGGGAAACGCAATTTTTTTTTTAAGCCAAAGAAGCTACAGGTTTTGTTGTTATAGATTTTCCCCGTATAACTAGGAAAACTCAATGAACAGTGCTATCCTTCTGCTGCAGAAAAATGACCGCTACAGACTATCCTGGGAAATGATTGTCGCACGTCACAGGACTCAGGACACACCCCACAGACGGTGACTCTTGGGGAGGGGACCTGTGCCCACCGCACCCCAAACACAAAGGGCCTTTGGAGAAACCACCTCTAGCCCCGCCACAAGCCCCACGCCATGCGTTACTTGCAGGGTCGGACTGCCATCTACTGGCTGCGGAGGCAAAAAGCAGAACCAAAAAAAACGGTTTCGCCTGGAGAACCTTGGATCATAGACAGAAACAATAGTCACCACTTGCTTTTGGGAACCTACCGCGGGCCGGCACCGTAGTAAAAACTCTCCACACATCACAACAGCCACGAGATGGGTGTGATGGGGACCCCTTCACAATGCCACGCGACCCTGTCATTTAACGTGTAACGCCAGGTCAAAGGACCCAGGGAGCTCATTGAAAGTGAAAAGATCAGTGAGGAAATTGATGCTTGAGTAAAGCATGTCACACAGGGAAACAGCACCAGAAGTCACATTAAGCACGTGTCGTATGTGAAATCTAAGGACAGCCTCAAAGGTATTTACTTCCCAGGAATTCTTCACTAAACGGAGACCTTTCTTGATCTACTGGTAAGACCCAGGTATTTTAAATATCCTTAGAGATAGGTTCCAAACCCCATAACTTACAAAATTCCCAGAAAGCCTCACCACCTTTACCCTGAGGTTGGGTCCCTGGGAATGGTGAAGAGGACGGTAGTGACAATGGTGATGATGGTGACAACGGTGACAATGGCGGCTACCATCTACTGAGCAGTCTGCCATCATCTGATTTAACCCCATAAAGACACTGCAAAGGAGCTGGTTGTAGGGTTACCTTTATCTTACAGACGAGGAGACAGGCACCAAGAAATTAAGAAGTTTATGGGGCCGGCCCCGTGGCCAAGTGGTTAAGTTCACGCGTTCCGCTTGGGCTGTCCAGGGTTTTGCTGGTTCGGATCCTGGGCACCGACATGGCACCGCTCATCAGGCCATGCTGAGGCGGTGGCCCACATGCCACAACTAGAAGGACCTACAACTAGAATCGACAACTATGTATGGGGGGCTTTGGGGAGAAGATGAAAAAAAAAAGAAATTAAGAAGTTTACCGAGGGTCACACACCTCTAGAAGCTGCTGAAATGGGCTATCTCCTTCTGCAAAATCTAACCCTGGCAAGATTTATACTTTCTAGAGATGCAGGAAGCAGAGAATGATGGATGTTTCAATTTCCACCCAACTAATTACACCCAAGATGCTTTTTCAAAGGGAGAAAAATTGCAGAATTCACCTCAAAACCAAATATAAAAGCTGTTCCCACTTCCGTTATTTAGGATGCTGAACACATTGGCCCCCTCAGGGTAGATATTTGAAATTTCATTCTAGTCTTCTCCCCAAATTCAAGACACAGCGCACTGCCACATTTCTGAGTCTCTCCTCCCTTTCAGCATATGAGGCTTATAGTCTCCCAGCCAATCTAAATAAGGCACTAACTCTGCTCTGTTTGAGCCACGAAGACTGTAGTTATTTGTTGAGGCTCTCATTCGCCAGATCGGGCTGGAGCCTGGGGTCTGAATGGTCCAAGCTCCCCCATGGCTCTGAGCTTCAACAAGGAAGCTACTGGCCTCTAAGATAGTTTTCAGTTTTAAAATCAAATGTTCCTTGAGATTTGGGAAGAACATGATGCTCTTGACCTGGAGGCAAAAAAGGACCCATCCTGTGAGTCAGTTTCCAGCATCTCTATTTCTATCATGTCCCTTGTATCGCATTCTGTTTGCATGTCTCTCACGTTCGACTAGGCAGACTCTAAACTCCTGAGGGTGAAGGCTGTGTTGTGCTTGTCCTTCAGGGCCCACGCATCGCCTTGTCCATAGTAGGCCCTCAATGAACATTTGTTCATCGACACACAAATATTAATTATGTATCGACCGTACAGCGGGATTGGAGGGGTGAGCTCCGGATATTTGTCTGACCTCCTTCTCGATGTCCATGTGAACCCCTGGTAGAAGACAGGAGACGAAGAGAACGGATGCAGTGCTTCCTCACATGTGATCAGGAAAGCTTCTATCCAATCGACATGGAGATAGTGGGCAGTGTCGCCCAGTGACAGCCACCACATCAGCTTCCAGAATGTCTGGAGTTTTCTGCTGTCCCACATACTCCCAAAGGGCAATAACTGTGAGCTCCCAGAATCCTTACTGAGACTCTCTAGATTGCCAAGGAGGAGTGATTAGTGAAGCCACCTCCGGTAAGATTCCTAAAAGGCTGCCAAACCGTTCTCGGTGGGCATCAAATTCCATATATTTACATTTGGGTGGAAAGTATTAGGTTAACGTCCTGTGATATTTTCAGTCTTCAAAGCAATTACAATATTATTAGATAGTTTCCAAGGCCACTGCTTGGCTGTTGCATTTAATCCAAGCAATTGGATTGGAGGGTGTAGGGTAGTTTGTGGGGACTGCCGTGAGCTAAGCTGTTCAATCAGCAAATGGAAGGTAATGGAGATGCCCCATGGGAGGTCACACCCTGGGAAAGCTCCCTCTCTTCTCATTTCCAAAGCACGGACTTTAAATAGTGTTTGCATTATAAATCAGACAGGAGTCTGACATTGCGTTGACGTTTTTTGCATTTCCCCCCACCCCCAAAAATATTCGATAACCACTTGGCCGCCATATTGGAATAAGGAAAATACAGAATAAAGCCATTCAGGCCCAGTTCAGAGTTCTCCGCCATCTTTCCTGGCAACACGGTAAAACAGCCCACAGACAGACCCGCGTCTGAGACTGGGTCCAACATGGGCTCAGTCAGCTCATGTCACATAAAATTCCCAGCCCAGATGGAAACGCCACCCTTTTCTTTTGTAGCTATCTCACCAAAAAAGTTACTGTCACGATATCCCTTTAAAATGACTGTCCTATGTTACAGAACAGTATTCCACGTTTGAAAGAAAATGATGGAGAGTATGGAAACCGTAAGGCCTGAGGAATGATTACAAGCTCCAAGTTCCTATGTGGCTGCCGCAGGAGAATGCACTCCCTCTTGCAAGGAGTATTTATTGAGCTCCTACTGTGTGTTCTAGGCACTTGAGTACACCACGGAACAAAGCCAACAGTGGCTCCTATCCCTGTGGAGCTTACATCTCAGCAAAGAAAGATGGAAATAAACAACAGATGTAATGAATAAGTAAATAAGAACATTATCAGAAAACCGACAATCAAGCAGTAAGCATTAAGTGATTTTCCTGCCTTTCTTGTACAAATTGTACTTCAGGGGAACCAACTGGTGCTAGTTGATGAGATTATCTCTTTTCTGAAAATTAATTCCAGCAAGTAATATTGAAGGAATGACAGGAATAGATAAAAGCAATTCCTAATATTAAAAGCTGATTTATCAATGGATGAAACCATTGGATGAAAAGTTGATGAGGGGCCTTACCATGAGGGTTCCGACTATCTCCATGTGCTGAGCAATCAGCCACAGCATCACTAAGAAGGATGCTTCCGCCATGGTGCAAAGGAAGAGCATGGCGCCAACCAGGAAGTTCTCTCATCAAAACATCTGCAGAGCCAGCTCCCAGAAATGGGACTTATGAAATGGGGGATAGAGGGACAAGTTCAATGACACCAGAAAGGGAGCTCTTTCCTATCCGTGAACATGGACTGTCTTTCCATTTTTAGTTCTATTTTGATGTCTTTCATCAGAGTTTTGTAGTTTGCCTCATATAGATGTTGTCCATATTTTGTTTGATTTATACCTAAGTATTTCATTTTGGGGGGTGCTAATGTAAATCATGATACATAATGTAAATGATAATGTTTTAATTTCAAATTCCACTCGATCTTTAATGGCATATAGGAAAGCAATTGGCTTTTGCATGTTTACTTTGTGTCCTGAAACCTTGCTATAATCTCTTATTAGTTCCAGGAATTTTGGGGTATTTTTTTGGTGTCTAGTTTTTGGAATTTTTTACATAGACAATCATGTTATCTGCAAACAAAGACTTTTTTTATGTCTTCCTTCCCAATGCATATACCCTTTTTTTTGCTTTTCTAGTCTAATTGGAATAGCAAAGACTTCCAGGACCATGTTGAAATGGAGTGGTGGGAGAAGATATCCTTGCCTTCTTCCTGTTCTTAGTCAGAAAGGTTCTAGTTCTCACTGCTAAGTATGACGTTAGGTGTAGGTTTTCTGTGGATATGCTTTATCAAATTGAGGAAGTTCCTCCCCATTCCTAGTTTACTGAGAGTTTTTATTATGAACAGATGTTGGAGTTTTCAAATGCTTTTTCTGCATCTATTGATATGATCATGTGATTTTTCTTCTCTACCGTTTTGGTATGATGGATTATGCCAATTGATTTTCCAAAGTTGATTCATCCTTGCATATTTGGAATAAATCTCAATTGGTCATGTTGTATAGTTCTTTCGATATATTGTTGGATTCAATTTGCTACTATTTTGTTGAAGATTTTTGCATTATGTTCATGGAGATATTAGTCCATACTTTCTTTTCTTGTTATGTGTTTTTCTCATTTTGGTATTAGGGTAAAGTTGGCCTCATACAATGAGTTAGGAGATATTCCCTTGGCTTCTAGCTTCTGGAAGAGATTGTAGAGAATTGGGATAATTTCTTCCTTAAATTTTTGATAGCTTTTCCCAGAGAACCCATCTGGGCCTGATCCCTTCTGTTTTGGAATCCTGTTAATTACCAACTCAATTTCTTCAGCAGATGTAGGCCTATTTAGATTGTCTATTTCTTCTTGTGTGAGTTTTGGCAGATTGTGTCTTTCAAGAAATTGATCCATTTGATCTAGGTTATGAAATTTGTGGGCACAGGACTGTTCTGAATATTCTTTTATTATCCTTTTGATGTCCATGGGGTTTGTAGTGATGTCTCTTCTTTTATTTCTGACACCAGTAATTTATATCTTCTCTCTTTTGCTCTCTCTCTGGTTTTCTTCCCTACATTGTGTGTTTGCAATATCGTTTAAGAATCCAATTCTGTCATAGAAGCTAAGAGAAAGAAACAGACATAGAGAATAGATGAGACTACGTATAGAAGCAAGTAGCATGTGGCACAAGTTAGGGAGAGCGTATGTGCGCTGAACACAGACAGGAGGGTGGAAAAGCCAACTATTCACCAAATATTCATGGTAGACTAAAGATTCATGAGGTACAGGAATGACAAATATTCATAAGGTCTTAAGTGAGGCACTCA
Organism: Equus quagga; assembly: GCF_021613505.1. Taxonomy (NCBI): domain Eukaryota; kingdom Metazoa; phylum Chordata; class Mammalia; order Perissodactyla; family Equidae; genus Equus; species Equus quagga. The sequence goes on from NC_060274.1 coordinate 2,119,624, forward strand.
CTGGTGCACCCCAGCCCAGCCCAGGAAACACAAACTTGTCCCATGTTCCTCCTATAGGACAAGTGTGTGTGGTCGGCCATGGCCCTCCTGTCCACCTGAGGTCCCTTGTTTGACCCCCAACCCTGGTCCTCATTGATGGAGCACCAACGGGAAGACACGTGCAGGGAGACCTGCATGTCTCACACTCAGATTCATGGGATTCGGCTTGTGTGGGCCTTTCCCCCAGCTCGCATCTGATCCTAAGTGTGTTGACCCACCCATCTATGCCCCTTCTCTCCCCTTCTGTGGAAGGAAGATTCACGACAGTGCCCACACAGCTTCTCAGAGGGACGACAGGAATCGATGTTGTGCAGTGCTTATGTCTTATGCACTCATGGCACTTAGTGTATGAAGATAAACGGCGCACTCCTAGAATTACAGCAGGACTGCCAGATTTTTGCTGACCCCGGAGGGTGGTGACCAGCGTCCCCTCTCTGTGAAGCAGGTGAGCAGGAGCCCCCTCCGTTGGCTGAGGGAACTGGAGCACACGAATGCCTTACAACCTGAAAGTCCCGGGCCCAGAAAGTCGGGGTCAGTCACGCACTACAGGACATGGTACAGCTCCAAGGCCGTGAGGGCTCTGAGCACAAGGAAATAATGACACTCCCTCGATGTCATTAGAAGGCTGTTGGCCCCAATATTGTCTCTATTAACCAAATTCGAAAGCAATGGAAACATCTGACAATGAGGAATTAGATCATTGTGATAGATCCATCGAAGATCGTATTTATTATGTAGCCTAATAAAATGACATTGAAGAAAAGCATCTACAGAGTAAGAAAGATGTTCAACGTATTGTTGGAGAATAAATAGCATGCCATAAAGTCTGTGTGATATGACTTTTACTTTTATATGAAAATACACATATATACGTACATATCTTTACTCCTTTGGCCTGAGATACCCTACGTATAAAATGTCCCACGTGTCCTGAGAAGTCGTTTACGCACTGAATCCACCTGGCTTGTTGTGGGAATCTTTCTAAGGCTGATCATTACATGGTGTAGGATTCAACCTTGGGAGAAATGCTTTGAAGATTTTTTTTTTGAGAAGAGATGAAACCGGTGCTGGGATTCAGGGAACGGGTGTCAAGGGCTGTCACGAGCCGGGAGAACCGTCTGAGATGTTCTTAGTTGACAGGCGTGCGCAGAGCACCAGACCAGAGGCTGAGTCTTGCCACGAGATCCAGATGACGGGCCCTCAACGGCGCTGTAGGAGTCCTTTCCTGGAAGAAAGCTGGGACGATGGCGGGTGGTGGGAGAAAGTAAAACATGGTTAAAAGGGTCAAAGCTGATGTTACCCTCCTGACCTCATTCTCCTGTGAAGACTACCCCAAAGTGTCCTGAAGTCAGCAGAAAACCCCGGCCAGAGACAAGGGGGTGTCCCCTAGGCCCTGGGGTCCCACCGTCCCTCCAGACTCCTCCATCCACCCTCCCTGCTACTTGTGCAGGGGTGGGAAATGCAGGAGTGGGGGTCACAGGGGTGGGAGGTAGGGATGCGGGTCACAGGAGTGGGGGGGAAGGGTGGGGGACAC
>NC_060274.1:2121296-2129550 GCF_021613505.1 Equus quagga
GGTGCAGGGGTGGGAGTTTCAGGGGTGGGGTCTTAGGAGTGGGGTGCAGGGGTGGGGGTCACAAGGGTGGGAGGTGCAGAGGTTGGGGTCACAGGGGTGGGAGGTGCAGGGGTGGGAGTCACATGGGTGGGAGGTGCAGGGGTGGGAGGTGCAGAGGTTGGGGTCACAGAGGTGTGGGTTTAGGGGTGGGTGTTGCAGGGGTAGGGGGTGCAGGGGTGTTGGTCGCAGGGGTGGGGGTCACAGGGGTGGCGAGTGCAGGTGTGGGAGTCTCAGGGTTGGGGGGTACAGGGGTGAGAGTCACAGGGGTGGGAGGTGCAGGGGTGGGGGTACAGGGGTGAGGGTCACAGAGGTGGTGGTCACAAGAGTGGGGAGTGCAGGAGTCAGGGTAACAGGGATGGAGGTGACAGGGGTAGGGGCTGACAGGGGTGGCAGGTATGCAACCCCCACACCTGTGGAACAGGAGTTCAGTGCTGTCCCTTGTGTGATAGCTCTTGCCAGAGTTTTCTCGGCAAATTCTCGGATTCTCGGGAAAATCCGAGTGACTGTGAAGCAGAGGGACTCCCAGGTGGAGAAGTTCCTAACCCTCCTGTGGGTTTAAGAGGGAGAGGCTGGCACAGGGTCTGGCTCTTCCCACCAGGAAGCCAGGACAAAGTTGGGTGCAAGGGAGAGAGGGGCCCTGAGGCCACTTTCTGCCCCTCTGCTTAGACAAGGAAAGCACGAGATGCCTCGTAAACAACCCCACCCCCAGGTGGAGGATGCTGGGCAAGCCCTTCACTCCCACCTCTCGGTTTCCTTGTCTGTAAGACGGGAGGCAGTGAAGGTTCTGGAATCAGGAATTGGCCGTTCAGTGGACAGTGAGGCGATGCTGTACAGGACAGATGAGCTGGTGCCCAGGGTCTGAGAGCAGACACCCAGGGGCCAGGGAGAGGAGCCCCCAGGGTGGGGCAGTGGGAAGAGGTCACGCTCAGGGAGCCACCCCGCTCTGGTGGCCGGTGCCCCCTGAGCAGCCGTCTCACAGCCTTTGGGCGAGGCGGCAGAGTCAGGACCCCGCGGAACAGCAGCACCTTTAGGGACCCCATCTACGTGGAAAGGAGGGTCCCCGGCCCCTGGGGAGTCTTTTCTGCCTGGGTGTGAGCGAGTGCCCCCAGCAAGCGCGTCTAGTGAAATCCTAAAACCTTTTTCTCCATCACTCGCTATCAAACGAGAGTCCGTATGTTCGAATTTGCCAACAGAAGCTATTATACGCTTATGAGGATTTTTTAAAATTATTATTAGATAATTACTCTTTCTGTGAAAAAGGAAGAGTCTGCAGCTTTGCGTCCTGCAGTTTTGAGGCTGCAGCCTTCTCCCGCAGCATCCTCCACGTCCTGGGAGCAGGAGCAGCTCTGCCTGCACACGGCTCTCTCTTCCGGACATGGTCCTTGGGGCTCTGTCACAGCAGACTCCGACCCGGCGGGTCCAGGCTGGGCCAGGGTCCTGCATTCTAACCACTGCCCAGGGAAGGGGATGCTGCTGGTCAGCAGCGGCCGTTTTCCTCACTTTGCTCCCGGAGAGTCCACTGCAGCCTGTCTGCAGGGCACCATTTGATGGGCTGTGCTAGTAAATTCCATTTGAATGGATATCTCCTTCTCCTCTTTATTTTAATTCCTCCTTTTTCAGTCTTTAAGGATCACCTTCAGGGTGATCCTTATGTTTGAAATGATTTCATTAATTTCTCTAAAGTCCCTTCTTCTTAATTACTTGCAGGGTCAATTTGGAAACGGCCGAGCCGTCCTGCTGGCCTCTTGATGAACACCTGACAGTGGTCCAGGGAGAACTCCCGAAGCCCACAAAGCCGCTGAGCATCCAGGAGCCACAAGATGGCAACATTGAGTCGAGGGACGAGCGTGACTTGCCCAGCATCCTGAGGTTGCTGCATTGCCGCCCTGTGTCCCCACTGTACCAGGGTGTCCAGCCCCCGCCCCTGTAGACGCCCTATCCCCAGGCGGCTATAGATGTCCTTGAGGCCGGGGGGCTTCAGGCTGTGCAGGGCTCAGCAAACCTTCCCAGTTCTTCAGATCTGAGCCTTGGAGTTCCTGTGAAGCTTGAAATCCAGTGAGGTGCCAGCCCACGCCGTTTAAGTCAGGCCAGACGGTCTGATCTTAAAAGGGATCGGCCAAGATCTGAAAAGCAGAGCGTGCTCTGCGCCTCCCACACAGCACGCCTGACTCTGGGAGGACGTGGGAGGAGGGCGGAAGGTTTTGGGGGCAAACTGGTAAATTGCCACTGGGATGCAAATCATGGGGGTGAAATCCTAGAAACCCAGTGGGGATTTAGGCTACTTCCTACCCCACTCTAGTGTTTGAAGGCGAAATCCTGAGGAAGACCCGGGGACAAGTTTGCGTTCAGCCAGGAAAAGGGGCAGAGCCATCAGCGGCCCAGTTCTAGTTAAGGAATCCTGTACCATCAATTTATCCTACTTATCTTTCTTGAGTACCTACTGTGTGCCAAGCAGTGTCTTCCGTGATGGGGTTACAACAGAGAACAAAAGGGCCTGGTTCCTGCCTTTGCAGAGATGGCTGGGACTCAAAGTGTGGGAAGTTCTAGAAAGAGACGGGATGCAGTGGTCCAGAATATGGAGAGGACCCACCTTCGACAGCCACGTGGCGGGAAGCACAGACGTTTTGCCTCCTCCTCCTCCTCCTCCTCCTCCTCCTGCTCTTCCCCACCTCTCTCCCCCTCCTCCCCTCCCTCTCCTCCCCTCCCCCTCCTCCCCTTCTCTCCTTCCCTTCCCCTCCTCCCTTGCCTTCCTCCTCCCCCTTCCTTTCCTCTCCATCCTCCCCTTCCTTCCCTTCCCTCTCCTCCTCCCACTCCTCTTTCCTTCTCCCGGGCACCAAATGGAATTTCCCGGGCTCGGCCCTGGGCCTCGTTCTCTCTCTAAACTCTCTCCCTGGTCTTGCCTGGTCCCATGGCTCAGATATCACCCACACTCGACCTCCACTCTCACCCTCTCCTCTCCATTCCACGCTTACTCTGGACTCAGCAGCCGCCTTGACACTTCCAGTTAGATGTCTGGCAAAGATCTCAAACTCAGGGCATCCAAAAGTCTCTCGGTGGCCCCAACCTGCCCCTAATTGATCCTTCCCCATCTTGGCGAACCAGCCCTCCCTCCCCCATTGGTTCCAGAAGGACCCAGGGTCGCCTTCAATGGCATCACCAACGTGTCCAAGCACTTCCTCTGTGTGGGGCGCACTCCAGACCCTTCTACAGGGATGTTTCCACGTCATCCTCACACCAACTCTAGGAGGTCAATACTGCATTCATTTTACGGATCAGGAGACAGAGAAGAGCAGGGCCAGGTGAATCCGGCCTTGTCTCCAGGGCCACACGCCCAAGCCCTTTTCCAGGAAGTCCTGCGTCTCTGCTCTACATCTGGGCAGGCTCTTCCCTCCTCTTCATCATCACCACGGTGTGGCAGCTCCTCAGGGGTTCACCCGCTGACCCATATCCTGGTCGCTGGCCCCCGTCCACCTGTGGGGTGGCGTCTGCTCCTGTGGGGACCTGCCTTGCTCCAGGCCCCGGCTCTGGGCAGCCCCTGTCCTCGCTGTTGACCTCGCAGACTGGACAGCAGCTCCCTGAATGGTGCTCGGCTGGGCCCCTCCACCCCGGACAGAATTCTCAGATGCTACTCACCCCTGCTTTGATGTCCAAACTCCCCTGCTCCTGCAGGTACCCTGTTCCCCCTGATGTAACGCTGGGTCCCAAAGCTGGGCCAGCTTGCTGCACCTGCTCACCTGAGCCCTTGCTGGACCATGTGCTCTGTCCACAGCTGTGGGCTTCCTCTGAGCGCCTACAGAGCCTGTCCCTCCCTGGAGATGGACGTCCCTCCCAGGGAGGTGACGCGGCTTCACGATAGGGTTTCTCAGCCTTGGTCCTGTTGATATTGGGGGCCGGGTAACTCCTTGTAGGGGGCCGTGTTGTGCACTAGGATGTTTAGCAGCCTTCCTTGACGCCACCCCACAGATTGTGGCAATCAAAAATGTCCCCTGACATTGACAAATGTCCCCCGAAGGAAAGTCACCCCCCTAGTAAACCCTAGTAGGGTGAGACTAGTAAACAAAATATCCTAGTCGACAAAGGTGAAGAAGAGCTAGTTACCTATGTCAGGGAGCCCACAGATCATCAGGAGGCAGGCAATTAATAAAGCAATTTGAAGACAGGGTGGCAGGCCCAGAGTGAGGGCAGCCTGAGCGGAGAGGTGTGGGAAGAGGGGCAGGAAGGCCCACTGGAGGAGGTGGTATTTGAGCCAGGCTTTGAAGGATGTGTAGGAGTTTGTCGCTCACGGAAGTGGTAGTGGAAGAAGTGGCATCCACAGACCCTGAGGTGTGGAACAGCCTGGTGTGTGTGCAGTTATGCAAGCAACCTGGCAAGGTTGCTGTCTTAGTCAGTTTGAGCTGCTGTAACAAGGCGCCACAGACCAAGTGGCTTATAAACACCCAACATTTATTTCTCCCAGTTCTGGAGGCTGGAAGTGCACCATCCAGGTGCTGGTTGATTCACTGTCTGGTGAGGACCCACTTCCTGGTTCAGAGATGGTCATCTCCTTACTGTGTCCTCACAGGGTGGAAGGGACCAGGGAGCTGTGTGGGGTCCCTTTTATTTTTATTTATTTATTTTTGGTGAGGAAGATTGTCACTGAGTTAACATCTGTGCCCATTTTCCTCTGTTTTATGTGGGATGCTGCCACAGTGTGGCCTGACAAGTGGTGTGTAGGTCCGCGCCCAGGATCCGAACCAGTGAAGCCTGGACCACCGAAGCAGAATGCGCCAACTTAACCACTGCGCCCCCAGGTCAGCCCCATGGCGTCCCTTTTATAAGGGCACCAATCGCATTCATGAGGGCTCCACCCTCATGACCTGAAGGTCCCACCTCCTAACGCTGTCACATTGGGGGTTAAGATTCAGCTTACGAATTTGGGGGACACAAAACTTCAAATCAGAGCAATTGGGGTGAAAGGCGTGTGGGGAGGAGCTGGGGGTTGAGCTTAGAAAGGCAGACGGAAGAGGCGGGGGCTGGGCTGGGGGGCATGACCTGGTCCTGAAATGGGCTCCTAAGAAGCCTTTAGCCACTAGAGTCCACGGTCAGTCATTCCGCGGATAGAGTTGGAGCTACTATTTCCATGGGGCACACTTGCATACTGACGGTGCATAACATGTGTGGGAGGACACACCTCCAGCTGGCCCCTTAGGTGCTCCAGGCAGCTCTCATTACTGGTCTAGCATTGCTGACTCAGGGGCTCCCCCACCCTCAAAGGCCCTCGGAGCCCTGGAGCCTGCTTCCCTGCTGACGAGACTCGAATTTCACTCCAGGACAAGGACCGCGTCTGGATCCCCTTTGTTGCCCCTGTGCACAGGTGTCCTGCGCATCACAGATGCTCCATAATTGTTTGACGATTGAATGAAGACAGCATCAGCGGAGCCCCGGGGGTGTGAGGCCCAGCACTGGAAAGTTCCAACCAGGGAACGTGGTGACCACAGCATGGCTGGAAGGATCAGGGAAGCTGCTGAGCTCCAGCTCAGAGTGAGCAGAGCCACCCCTTGCTGGGCAGGGCAAGCCGCTGCTCGCCTCTCCCCGTCAGCACCCTGGCTCAGACGTTTGTTTACCCAGGGGTTAATTACTTTGGATCGGTGAAGCCTTTGAAGTTGAAACATGCTGAGCATGCTGGCTGCTGGAAAACAGAGGTAATCATGCCCGGTTGTAATTAACTGCTGCGAGCATCCACAGATGGCCAGATAAGGGACTCCAGGGCTCCTGGGAGAGGAACCAGGGTCTGGGGCCAGGAAAGGAGAAGAAGTTATGCACACGCCAGCATCCACTTGCCTTTGGCAGACACAGATGGACACACAGGTCCCTGCCGTTCAGGTTCTTTGCATCCAAGTCACTGGTCACGCCAACCAAGATGGCGGCCGATCTATGGTCATGGTTACTGGGAGACGATGCAATGAAGGGTTGCCAGTGGGTGGTCTTTGCATGATCAAATAATTCTCCCAGTGACTTATCAAAAGCTATAAATGTGTCTTCCAGAGAATTCTTCCCACTATGATCAAATGTCCACATTCTATGAACCCTCTGCTTGCATAGGATCATCGCCCTTCATCTCTGGCCTCTTGGTGTCCCAGGGCAAAGCCAACACACCTGTCCCTGACCTCTTGACCCTTCAGCTCTCCTGGTTACCTTCAGCCATCAGCAGCCTGTGGGTCAGGCAGTGCCATGAGGTAGGGTGGTAGCAGGGCGAGTGCTCATGGACTGAAGTCTGACTAATGGGACTTGAGCCAGTGTCCACCAGCCCTGTAACCTTGGCGCCATCGGCAAAGTGAGAGCCATAACAGAGCCTGCACAGCACAGAGTCCACTCTGCAGGCCCTGGGCAAAGGAGCTGCTGACCACTGCTCATCGGGATGTGGAGTGGACAGTCACCAAGGTCTGGAGCGGAAGGGGCAAAGGCAGAAACGCACTCCCTGAGAAAGGACCCTGCTGGCACTTGCATCAGCAATGCACAAAGCCTTCACTGGAGTGGTTTAGAGAACCAGGAAAGTACAAGAAAATGCCTGCCTTGTCTGATAATTTAGTGCACGTGGTAAAATTCTTAATGTTCTTCCTTAATGTCAATTTAACTCCCAAGTCCACGCTTCAGCTTGGGTTTCCCTCTAAAGGTGACAATGCCAGTACATGGCACTTAAGAAGGATTTAGGACCCATCCACGTGGGTATCCACTCTACAAATGTGGTCCCCCGCCTGAGACACCTGCGGCACTGAATTCCGTGGAAGGTGTTCCCTCTGGTGAGGATCTTCATTCGGTACTGAATGTGTGCGTGGAGCTGTCTGCCCGGAGAGAAATTGCAGACAGGTCGTGCTGGCAGCCACTGAGCGTGACTCTGGGCAGCACTTGGCTTCTCCTGTCTTAGCGCTCACGCCACTGGGGAGGCAGCAACCGGAGCTCCTGCTCCCGAAGCACACATGAGCAAGGACACTCATGCACCCATTGCAGAGACCACTCTTAACTGCAACCCTCCGCCACCCAGAAAGACAAAGCCACTGGAGACCAATTCTAATATATGTGAGCTGAGGTGGTGGGGTCTGGGTTTTAATGACTTAGTTATAATATTAGAAAGGCGGCAAGTGGTGACATCAAAATTATTAAAGAAAATAAAGAAAGTTCAGGTTTCTGTAATTTCCTAGTATATCAGATCAGAAGTCACTCACACACAACAGTCACAGAAGCAAACAAAAGTCATTTGAAGTGGATGTAAAGAAAGAGCTGTTGGAGGTATCTCGGCAAGTTCTTCCTCACTCTCAGAGAGACACAGAGACAGAGAGACAGAGAGAGAGACAGAGAGAATGCTTGCTCTGTCAGCTGTGGACCAGGAGGCATTACATTCATCATCAGCCATATCAGTCCTCCCACCACCAGAGCTGGGACCTATGTCAACATGGAGCAACATTAGAGGCCACGGATCAGAGACACAAAAAGAGCTTGGGTCCTGGGTGCCGTCCCTGAAGGCAATCTTCGCTCTGGGTTCCCCCACGTGGGCTAATCAATAACCTTCTGTCAGACTTGGGGGGGATTCCTGACGCAGCCAAGACGTCCTGACTGTCAGAAGCCTAGAGGAGTTTCTGTCCGTGGAAGGAGCTCCCGGACACTGCTGCATCCTGGCTCCGTCTCCACTTCCTCCCGGATGGAGGCACCCAGGGTCTGCCCTTGTCTGCCTTCCATCCTCCTGCCTTGGGGCCACACCTGCTAGTGGGGGGTCTGCCATTTGGCAGAACCAAGGGACCGGCTAAAAAACATGAGTTCTTCCTCTTCAGCACAGTGATGAACACCCGAAGCCCCATCTATGTGGGACTCTGACACGGCAGCCTTTCTCCACTTATTCCAGAAGTTTCCTTGATTCACGACCTCAGATGTGCTTGTTCTTTGATCTAAGTCATTTTTCTCTCTAGTTTCCTTGATCTGAGTCTCCCTTTTAGGCTAATGATGAACCGCCAAAGTCAAACAGATATTTGAGGCTCCCTTCTTTGTGAGTCTTGAGCCCCTGTAAACCAGCCTGAGAATTAGCAATATACGATTAATAAAGAATACCTCAACTAAAGTTGGAGTCGGGAAGGCCTACGGAGGGAGCTCTAGTGTCCTATCATTCCTGCTCAGTTTCCCCAGACAGAGAGGCATCGATGACCCCAAACAGGAAGACATCAATGACCCCAAACAGGAAGACATC
>NC_060274.1:2129560-2170817 GCF_021613505.1 Equus quagga
TCAATTACAGAGTCAGTTAATGACAGCATCACTTACAGACCTCAATAGGAAGGAGCATCAGTTACAGCCCCCAACAGGAAGAGAGTACCTTACACTCCCAAAAAAGAAGTACAACTTCTTTGCTGCTCCAGCAGGAGGAAAGAAGACTTCCTTCTTGCCCAGCAACTAGCCCAGCCAGTGGAAAACACCACACTCAGCCAAGAGAAGCCAGCATTACCTGAACTTCTACCTCCTTCCAATGAACTTTCATTTTTTTTCCTTGCTGGTGACTTCCTGTCCTTGTCCCACCGTTCTTTCTATAAAGGCTTCCACGTCATGTAATGCCTCAGAATATCTCTCTGCTTGCCAGACAAGATGTTGCCCGATTCAAGAATCATTCGATACAGCCGATGAGATCTTCAAATTCACTCAGTTGAATTTTGTTTTTCAACAGTAACAATCTGCCTGCATCCATCGGATGTCCCTGCCCATCTCCCACCTAACATGCCCCAGAGCCGAACGGAGCCCAGCTGGTGAAGTAGATGAGGTCCCACCCAACAGGACGTGCCTTCAAGAGACACCATCCCTCACTGTTTCTCTTGTTCCTCAGAGTACGCTCTGAGGCTGGAACATTCCAGAACACACCTGCCAATTTACCACCCAGCAAACCTACCTGCACCTTGTAAACGTGGGCTGCTGGAGCAACTGGTCCTATTAGTTTACCCCAAAAGGCCTTTGATGTCTCTTAGTGCTCAGTGCAGAAGCAAGGGTGCCGGGGCATAAAGCAAGGAGGTGCTTTCGTTCAACCACTCAGAACGGGTGGAGCCTGGCGTCTGGCGTCCACGCACATGGTGTTGCCTGAACCAGGCAGGCCAGGGAGCTCAGAGCCGGTGCCTTCCAGAAAAGACAGATAAATCCCGCTCCCCAGGTGAGATGGGTCCACCCAGTGCAGGTCCCTCAAAGGACTGCCAGACTCATCCACGCTGTAGCATGCACCTGAACGTCTTGACTTTTTATGGCAGAACCATAATCCATTCTATGGATCCACCACATTCTGTTTATCCATTCACCGGCTGGTGGACACTGGGGTTGCTTCCACCTTCTGACCATTGTGAATAGTGCTGCTGTGACTGTGAGGGTACAAGTATCTGTTTGAGTCTCTGTTTTCAGTTCTTTGGGGCAGACACCGAGGACTGGAATGGCCAGGTCGCATGGTAACTCTGGGTGTAACTTTTGGACGAGCCGCCATACTGTCTTCCACGGCAGCTGCCCCACTTTGCATTCCCCCCAGCAGCGTACGAGGGTGCCAATTTCTGCACATCCTTGTCGACTCTTGGTGTTTTCCATTTTTTATAATAGCCGTCCTATGCTGAGTGAAATAAGCCAGACACAAAAGGACAAAGACTGTTACAATTGCTCTCATATAGGGGATCTGGAACAGCAATTCAGAGAGACAGGAAGCAGGGGAGAGGTTTCCAGGGGATGGGGAGTCAGTGCTGAGCGGGTACAGAGTTTTTGATTGGGGTGATGAAAAGTTTTGGAAATAGACAATGGTGACGGTTACACAACATTGTGAATGAACTTAATGCCACTGAATTGTACATTTAAAAACCAATTAAAATGGTAAATGTTATGTTATATATATTTTACCACATTTTTGAAAGTAAAAAAAAATGAATGCTAAGAACCCTCCCCTCTCGATGTTGATTCCTTTTTCCCTGAGTCAACGCCAATATTCACCACGGTTCAGGACGACAAACCTTCCCGAGGGGCCTGCAGGGCTGGCGTGAGCTTCAAATGCGAAGATAAAGGTGGCCCCACACCCGGGGCCTCGCGCCTCTGACCTGCTGCCTGAGCAACGTCAGTGACCCTGGTTGTCCACCTGGCCGTGGGGGACTCAGATCTGCTGTTTGATGCCCTCTGACCCACAACTCCTCCGTCTAGCCTACTGTTCCATCAGCGTCCTACTGGGTCCTTGTCAGCCAGACCCCCTGCACCCTGGTGTCCCTCCAGAGCCTGCCCGCTAGTCCCATCTTATCTCTCAGTTGATGAAAACGTACAGCCAAGCTTCCAACGAGAGGGCTGGATAGGAAATGTGCACTACAGACGGCTGCACAGGAGTTAGAAGCAACAAACTGTGTTTGAGCACACATCTGTGTGTATTTGTGCGTCTCTGTGTGTCTGTGTGTGCATGTCTGTGTGTGCATGTCTGTGTGTCTGTGCTTGTCTGTGTCTGTGTGTCTGTATGCGTGTGTCTGTGTGTCTGTGTCTATGTGTCTGCACGTGTATATGTATCTGTGTGTATGTATCTGTATGTATGTGTGTCTGTGTGTGTATATGTGTCTGTGTATATATGTATGTGTCTGTGTGTAAATGTGTATCTATGTGTGTATATGTGTGTCTGTGTGTGTGTAAGTAGACAGCAACATAGTTAGAGCTTAAAAGCATCATGTTGATGTTAGCTCAGCAACAATCTTCCTCAAGCAAAAAGAGGAAGATTGGAAACAGATGCTAGCTCAGGGCCAATCTTCCTCACCAAAAGAAAAAAGAAAGCATCGTGCTGAGTGAAAAGCGATAAAGGCAGCCTCCCTGAGAACAGGACTGCAGCTGTCACAGAAGACAAGATCAGGCTCATACATCCAACAGTAAGTGTGCACCACGGGAGGAAGGAACTGGAGTAGAGACTGAGGCCAAAGGGAGACGAAATCAGAAAGGGGGCCTGCCCACCGCTTGCCGCCCTCCCTGCTCTCTGCATCACTCAGCAGCTCTCCTGTCCCTCAGATTCACCGTCTTAGAAAACGCCACTGTCTTGTCCCATTCTTCCTTGAAAATCCTGCCTGCCTTCCAGTCTCTTTCGGCCGGGCGTTTGCCTGGCCCGTGACTCAGAGCCTCGTTATGTCTTGATGAGAACATAAACAGACAGGCTTTCTGTCCAGCAAACTCGGCTACATGTAAGAAGAGCTTTAAAAATGCCCATATTTCTCCTATTTGGCCTGTGACTCCATCTACAGGGCTGCCTCCTAAGGGAAGGAGGAGAGACGCAGGCAAAGATTCATTGACAAGTGTGTTCTCCGAAGCGTTGTGTATAAAGGACCTTTCCAACGCTGCCGCCAGCATGAGCCTTCCGAAGAGAAGGGTGAATCCACCATTCCTCTCGAGGCCGGTGGTCAGTGGGGTCAGCTGGGGTGTTTCTGGGGCGCTGTGATGATCCACTGCCCTATCTGGTGCTGGTGATGCGTCGTATTCACTTTATGAAAGTTAATTAAGCATATGCGTAGGAATTGTGTTCTTTTCTGTGTGCATATGACGCTTAAGAAAAGATTTTAAAAAATCCAATGGCCATTTAAATAGATATTTCTCTAAAGAAGACATACAAAGGGCCAATGAGCATGTGAAAAGATGCCCCACACCGTTAGTCATGAGGGCAACGCAAATCAAAACCACAAGATACCACTTCACACCCATAGGCTGGTAGAAGCCAAAAAACGGCAAATAACAGGTGTTAGTGAATATACAGGGAAATTATAGCCCTCAGACACCACTGGTGGGAATGCAAAATGGAGCAGCCACTGTGGAAACAGTCAGGCATTTCCTCAAAAAGTTAAAGGCTGAGGAACCAGCCCTTCTAGGCCAAGGTACTGACAAGACTCTTCCTTGACCACACTCCAGACAGGCTCCTATGACCTCAACTGTATATAGCCGCAAAGTGGAAACAACCCAAGTGCCCATCAACTGATGGATAGGTAAAGTATGGCTGATTCCCACAGTGGAATATTATTCAGCTGTGAAAAGGAATGGAGTTCTGATGCACACTACAATATGCATGGACCTCGAGGACGTTATGCTCAGCAAAGGAACCACGTCTTATGTGATTCCATCTGTATGATGTCTCCAGAAGAGCTAAATCCACAGAGAAAGTGGGTTGGCGGATGCCAGGGCACGTGGGCAAGGGGAACAGGGAGTGACGGCTTCATGGCTCCAGTTGACAAATGGAAATGTTCTGGAATGAGTTGTGATGGTCACACAATATTGTGGATACAATGGAAACCACTGAATTGTACGCTCAAGATGATGCTGCCGATGTTATGTGAATTATATCTCACTAATAATAATAAAAGTTTTTAACAATCCAACGGCTTCTTGCCTCGCTCTGAGAAAAAAACCAAAGTCCTCATCATGGCCAAGGATGCCCTCCAGGCCTGGCCCCCCACCTCTCTGGCCCTCGCTGGGCCCATGCCCCACACTGGCCTCCCTGCTGCTCCCAGCTGAGTGCTCTCAGCTTGGGGCCTTTGCACAGGCTGTTCCCTCTGCTCTGTGCAGACATGGCAGGCTCTTTCTCTCTGCTCGAACGTCTTCCCTGCACTAAGACCTTTGACCCCTGACTGACATTTTAAGAACGGCAACCTCCCCCCACCCCACCCTGCTTGACAGTCTCTTAGCACCAGCACCACCCGCCATTCACGTAGACTACGGTTCACATATTATGACACATCCGCGTGATAGATCATCGTGCGTTATTGATCTGTTCCCTTTTACCCACCTCTCAATGATGCCAATCGCCAAGAGGATGAGTTTGCAGCAGAGAAAGGGTTTATTCACCAGCCAGCCAAGCCTGGAGAAGGGACAAACAATCCCAAATCTGCCTCCCCCAAAATGGGGATTAGATTCGATAAAGGAGCAGAGGGCCTACAATGGAGAAAAGAAAGTCTCTTCAACAAATGGTGCTGGGAAAACTGGACAGCCACATGCAAAAGATTGAAAATTGACCAGTCTTTTTCACCAAACACCAAAATAAACTCAAAATGGATCAAAGACCTAAAGATTAGGCCTGAGACAATAAGTCTTTTGGAAGAAAATATAGGCAGTACACTCTTTGACATCAGTTTCAAAAGAATCTTTTCGGACACTGTAACTCCTCAGTTGAGGGAAACAATAGAAAGAATAAACAAATGGGACTTCATCAGACTAAAGAGTTTCTTCAAGGCAAGGGAAAACAGGATTGAAACAAAAAAACAGCTCACTAATTGGGAAAAAATATTTACAAGCCACTTATCCGACAAAGGGTTAATCTCCATAATATACAAAGAACTCACACTGCTTAACAACAAAAAAACAAACAACCCGATCAAAAAATGGGCAGAGGACATGAACAGACATTTCTCAAAAGAAGATATGAATATGGCCAATAGACACATGAAAAGATGTTCATCATCGCTAATCATCAGGGAAATGCAAATCAAAACTACACTAAGATATCACCTTACCCCCGTTAGATTGGCAAAAACATCCAAAACCAAGAGTGACAAATGTTGGAGAGGTTGTGGAGAAAAAGGAACCCTCATACACTGTTGGTGGGAATGCAAACTGGTACAGCCACTATGGAAAACAGTATGGAGACTTCTCAAAAAGTTAAAAATAGAAATACCCTATGACCCAGCCATCCCATTACTGGGTATCTATCCTAAGAACCTGATATCAGAAATCTCAAGAGTCCGTTGCACCCCTATGTTCATCGCAGCATTATTTACAATAGCCAAGACGTGGAACCAGCCTACATGCCCAGAAACTGATGATTGGATAAAGAAGATGTGGTATATATACACAATGGAATACTACTCAGCCATAAAAAAAGACAAAATTGGCCCATTCACAACAACGTGGATGGACCTCGAGGGTATTATGTTAAGCGAAATAAGCCAGTCAGAGAAAGACGAACTCTATATGACTCCACTCATAGGTGGAAATTAGTATATTGAGAAGGAGATCTGATCGGTGGTTACCAGGGAAAAGGGGGGGTGGGGGGAGGGCACAGAGGGGGAAGTGGTGTACCCACAACATGACTAACAAAAATGTACAACTGAAATCTCACAAGGTTGTAATCTATCATAACATTAATAAAAAAAAAATGGGGATTAGGGATATTTATGGGATGAAGGGCGGGGCGGTCTGAAGTGTGGGGATACATGATTGGGGTCAGGAGACGTGAGGTAATTGATGATCTGCGCGTGTGTAGTCGAGCTTCACGGCTCTTTACAGGACGCGTGTTCACAAAATGGCGGCGTTGCTACAGTCTAAGGGTGGAGTTTGCAGCTCCTTGACGCCAAAGGGTCACCTATGGGTCATCCGCTCAAGCCCAGTGGATGAGCTGGTGGTCTTAACCGGCCTGACCTGGACAGGAAGTCGACTCTGAGTTCCTGAAACACTCAAGCACCTGTTGCCGTGGCGACCCCAGCGTCAGAGATGCTGTCTACAGGGTGACAGTTTCAGTAACGCATCATCTAATTGCTTCTGCAAACAGATAACCAACTGAGTGTAGTTCAGGGAAGTTGGCCCCGGCTTCACGCGCATCTGTAAAAATATACCTTTATAAGGGATTTTACTGGCAGCGACACACGGCCAAGAAATGACTTTAAGTTCAATGAAAGCACGAAACAGACTGTCTATTCAGTCCAGGCTCAGTCGTGTTCAATGTACACAAGGGGGAAAGGCCCTTCTCTAGAGAGCTGTGGGGAAACTGAGGAATCGCCCGGGTGGAGCCTGGGAAACCCGGTCCTGCCAACAACGCCACCTCCTCCAGCAGTGAGGACACTAGACAGTGCCTGGAGGAGAGTCCACGCCAGGAAGAGAGAGGAGGTCCGCCGAGTCCCTGTGCCAAGCCCTGCGGGAATCCTGCTGCTCTATGACGGTCTCTCCAGTGGATCAGGGAGGAGCCGGACCTGTGAACGGCGGGGAGCAAAGCCGTGGATGGACTTCACCACGAGCCCAAAGCTTCTGCCCTTGGAAAGGGAGAAAGTAAAAGAGAGAGAGGAAGCACCCCTCTCATGGGCTTTCTCATCACAATCACAAGAACCCGGAAACTGAAAAGACCCCAAAAGAGAAAGGAGCCTGATTGTCAGCAATCACGGCTGTCTACCAAGGGAGGGGAGGGGTACGCAGGACAAATCTCCCTCTTGACATATTTTTTATCGTTTTAAAGCGAGTCTGGGAACCTCTATGGGCAGGGTGGGGGAGGGGGGGCTTATTTCTTAAACCCTACTCTAGTCCTCTTTTCATTGAAGTCTTAAAAATGCCCAATTCAGGGCCGGCCTGTGGCATAGTGGTTGAGTTCGTGTGCTCTGCTTCAGCAGCCCGGGGTTCACAGATTTGGATCCAGGGTGCAGACCCACACACTGCTCATCAGGCCGTGCTGTGACCACGTCCCGCGTGGAAGAACTGGAAGGATGTACAACTGGGATGTACAACTATGTACTGGGGCTTTGGGGAGAAAAGAAGAAAAAAGAGGAAGATTGGGAATGGATGTTCGCTCAGGGCCAATCTTCCTCACCAGAAAGCATACTTAAAAAAAAAAAGTCAAGTGCCTTTAATCTCAGCCTCCTTATTAACATAATGAGCAGCAAGAGACAAGGGGAAGTTGAGGAAGGCTCATGGGACTCCTCCCACTGCTGTCACGGGGGCTGGAGTGGAGACGGGCTACAGGCTTTATCTGTGGGCAGAGCACAAGTGGGGCCAGAACAAGTGGCACCAATGGGCAGCCGACTCAGGGCCTGTCAGTGTTGGTGACCGGCAGGCCCCGTGGACAGTCAGTGCGTACCTGCCCCCCTCCCTCCTCTGCTCTTCCTGCTACACTTCCATACTTCCGCTTCTCTCTCGTCTCGTGTGTTTATTTCTCTCATTTTCCACGGCAGAATCGAATCATCTCAACGCCCTCAAGACACATCTCACATGTGCCCAACGAGGGGTCTGCTCACCCGCCCCTGCTGCTGCACCGTCTGTCCAGACAACCGTCCTGGAACTCTGCTCCAGGGTTCACCTAGCCCTGCGGTCCACACCCATGAGGCAGAGGAGGGTCCCTTCTTTCGAATGAAACATGAGCAGAAATCAGGGCTGGATCCAGCTCCAGGCAGGGCGGCCCTGTCGGTGTACAGAGACCCTGCGCCCGCTGCTCTCCCCGGCGCACTCAGCATCGTCATCGGATGCAGGGACTGCAAAGCGGGGAGGGAGCAGGAGGGCCGGGCCCATCCCCTCCAAACCTGTCCTCTCACAGATGAACCAGCTGGGCCAAGGGGAAGAAACTTGACCAACCTCACAGACTGAGCCCGGGCCACAGGTCTCCCCAGCGGCTCGTTAAACCCAGACGGCTGGGCCGGCCACAGCGGGTCTGATGCCATGGGTATGGCCTGGGGCCCAAGAAGGAGCATTTCTAACCAGCTTCCAGGTGGTGCTCATCCTAGTCCGGACCACGCCTGGCCAATCACTGACTTAGAGCAGAGCAGGGCCAGAGCCGTGTCCTAACTCCAGTGCCAGGGCCATTTCTGTTCCACAATACGGATTTATTTTGATTCAGATTAATAAAAATTCTACCAATAGGGGCTGGCCCCATGGCCAAATCGTTAAGCTCACGTGTTGTGTGTCGGGAGACCAGGGTTTCACCATTTGGATGCTGGGCGTGGACATGGCACCACTCATTGAGCCATGCTGAGGTGACGTCCCACATAGCAGAGCGAGAAGGACCTAAACTAGAATTTAGAACCATGTTCTGGGGGGCTTTGGGGAGAAGAAGAAGAAGAAGAAGAAAGAAAGAAGAAGCTTGGCAACAGTTGTCAGCTCAGGTGCCAATCTTTAAAAAAAAATTCTACCAATAAATGAATTTATATACCTAAAAGAAGGTTGAAATCTGAATAAAGAGACCATTGGCCTTTGCCAGTGTCATACTATCTCACAGAAGGTTTAGCAAACACATCACTGTGGTCCCCAAACTAACATTACTGGGGGCATTTTATAGACGTCATCCCACTGCATCCACAGGTCCTTCACTAGGAAGGGACTATTGCTGTCACCATCCTACAGAGGAAGAAGCTGAGGCAGACAAAGTTAGCACAACTGAGCACAGTGGGGACGAGCGCACATTCTGAAGTCTCCGTCAGAGTCTAGATCGAAACCCCACCACTCAGCAGCTTTTCGCCTTAGGCAGAGCAGTTAATGTGACAGCGATGGTGACGATGATAGTGCTACGATGATGCTGATGGTGATGATCGTGGTGTTTATGATGATGATGATGTTAATAGTGAGGATGATGGTGATGATGGTGATGATGGTGGTGATGGGAATGATGACAGTGACAGTGATGATGTTGATGGTGGGGATGGTGATGATGGGGATGGTGATGGTGGTGGTGGTGATGATGGTGATGGGAATGATGACAGTAATGGTCATGATGAGGATGGGGATGATGACGTTGAGGGCAATGATGGTGATGACAGTTTTGAAGTGGAAGCTGGCGGCTGCCGTAAGACACTCTGTGCTTACACTCTGACTGCTCAAAGGGGCAAGGACTTTACTGGGCCTTTCCAAAAAAAAACGAAATATTAGGAGGGAAAAATGTCTGGACCAAGAAGCACAGCTCTCTCTATCAGCTGGAAGGTAAAGTTACCTGCAGAGTGATAAGCGTGGTAAACAAAACAAAGCACTCCCTCAGAGGCCACTTGTGAAATTTCTGAGTGCTTGGCATTGCCGGTGAGAAACAGCCCAGACAGACAAATGGTTCCCACGGCGGCGGGAGTTTATCCTGCCATCTCGAGTTGGAGCCGGGGGGCTGGGCGCACCTGAAGAGCTGCTCTAATTGGGAAGGACAATTCTCTTGACTTTGAACAGTGTAGATCAAGACAGTACACAACTGGATCTCCCCAGGTGGGCTTCTGATGGCTGGAGGAGACCTTCCCGGGCAGACGGAGAGTGAATGGAAACTGACAGCAGACCCGGAGCCTGGCTTCAAAAGCTGCGGGGTTTCAGAGGAAGGCACAGATCGTCGGGCCTGAGAAGAGGAGAGTGACTTTTGAAACCCGTTCCTATAAAATTGATGTGGAGATGTGGTTTTAGTCTTAAGCTAACTTACAAGTACGTATTTGATCCGTGATGCAATGAAAAGTGGGAACTGATGTAAACGCAATGTTAGTATTGAAACAAGAAAAAAATGTAGATAGCGAAACGGTAACTTATTTTCAGGGGAGGAGAGGAAGCAGCTGTGCTGACTCGGGATCTGAGAGGGGACGTCTCCAGGGGACGTGGGCATTTCAAGGCTTCCGGGGCCCAGCGCACTGATTCTCTGGGTGTCACTCATTCAAAGCTGTTTTTCTTTCTCTCGGTTCAGGTACTCTGCATGAGAGGATGGGGTGTGGACAACCAGGAGAATGCTATTGCCCAGCAGAAAATGGCTCAGGTGTGAATTGTGGAGGGAAGGACGAGGGCCCTTTGCACATGGACATCAAGGCGGGAGAGAACACAGATGAAAAAAATACATCAAGTTGCTCTATATGCTGCCACCAGAGGGCGCTGTGAACTCACCCAGTTTGGTTTTTGCAAAATTAAATATAATTTAATTTTTATTAAATTAAATTTACTTTTCAAAATGAAAATATAATTCTTTTGTGTGACTGGTTATTTACAACTCAGGTGTTTGCAACTCAATATAACAAAACCTTGTATTAAAGTGCCATAATTCCTGAAGGCAGTGCTGATTTTTAAAAAACATACATTTGTAACCCTAGGTCAAAATATACCTTGTTAATCTGATTTTTAGCCAATTACCATCTGTATTTTATTTTGAGTCACTCTCTCTCAGACTCGCCATCTGTCTTCAGTTTGTGGTTCACCCTGTTTGACACGGACAACAAGATATTTTTTGGTTCCAGCTTCTACTGTTGGAAACATTCGAGTGTGTGGAATGTTCTGTCTTACTCATCGTGGTCTGTGGTTGTAAAAGTCAGATATGCTGACTGAGCTGGGGATTGCCATGATGGTGTCGCCCCACGCCCCTGCTCAGGAAGGCGACCTCTGCCCCCGGAGAAAGTGCCCTTTTGGAGGACAATCTGGTTCAGAATCCACTTCTGCTTCTGCCGTCACCACTCCCATTGGAATCAGGACATAAAACCATCAGCAGTCTCCAGCAAGAGGCAATGCCCTGTGGCCAGGGGCAGGTCATCACGACCTATAATCACCGCCCAGCAGAGAGGAGAGGACATGAGTCACAACAGGCATTCGCTGTCACCCACACCAGGCACGAGGCTGGATGATGGCAGAGAGAGACAGACAGAGCCTTGCTCAACATGCAGGAGGTACAGCACCAGAATGTGCAGTGTAATCCCACACACGACTGGGAAGCAGTGAGTGATGGGGACTAGTGGTCCTAATTAATTTAACATCTGTGCGATCTCATGCTCAGAGCATCTTCACGTGTTGTGATGAGCCACCCAATTCTGACTGACGGGCTGTCGGAGGGCCACCTGCCCGCCCCTGGCCTGCCGCCCAGGGCTGCCCTCGCCCTTGGCTGTAGGGGATGGATGGCGCTCTCGGGCAGTGAGGATGAGTGCGGGCTCACAGCGTTGTTTGTTTTTCCACTGAAAAACCCCGGCTCTTGCATTTCCTGGCGGTGTGAACTCAGGCCAGTGGCTCATCGGCCGTAAAGTGAAAGCAGTAGACCCACCCACCAGGATGAGTGTGAGGATAAGCTTTGCACGTGTGTGCATGTTGTGGGCACCGAGCTTCACAGGTTGTTAATAATTGGTTTGGCTTCACACCCATTCTAACTATCTATTGCTACCCAGAAACTGGGTGGTGAGGGTAGCAATGTGTTATGTTCTCTCCAAGTTCTGTGGGTGGCCACAGGGGTCTCCTGGGTGCAGTCACAGTGGGGGTCCTTGGGGCCGGATGCCCGAGACAGCTCCTTCCTCGCGTGCCAAGGCCCGGTGCCCTCCGCATGGCCTCCTAGTCCAGCAGAGAGGCCTGGACCCAGGAGGCAGCCACCAGGAGCTGTCGAGCCCGTGGAGGACACGCCAGGAATGACACAGAGTTGCTTCTTCCATCTCCTGTTGGTCAAGTGGCCACAGGCCGGCCCAGCTCCAGAGGGAGGGCTGGGAGGAGGGGAGGTCCCTCTGCAGAAGCAGGGAGGGAGGGACATCGTGGCAGCGTCGTTGGCAGGTGCTCTCTGGCAGCCTTCACAGGATGTGCCGTGCTGGCTGTGACCGGGCGTGGACAGCCACGATTCCCAGCGTCCGCTCACTGGCCGCGAGCCCTCGACAGCAACATCTCTTCCCCCATAAGGGATGCGCTTGGCATCTCTGTGGTTCTACCCCAGGAACCCCATTCCCACGGCGTCTCAACCGCAGGCCTGAGGGACCGACGGTGCTGGGCTCGAGGAGGGGACGAGAGCTGTAGGATTTGCTCTCTCGTCTGGGGATGGTCTCCGTGCTGAGGAGAAAACAGGAATCTCCAGAGACTGTTCTTAAGTCAGACTACACATTCTGACTATGAATACCCAAATCTGCACCTGTGACTGGGCATTGCCCCTCGGTCCCCGCATGAGGCTGGTCCTCAGTGTGGGCTCGGCTGCAGGTGCAGAGCGCAGTGGGAAGACAGACAGAGGCCGGCGGAGGAGAGTGCCCTGCTGGAGCCCACTGGGCTGCAAACCTGCAGGAAAGGCCTGAGCTGCAGCCGTGAGCACTGGGGTCCCCTTCACTCTCCAGAATGTTCGGCAGGACCCAGATGCCTCGTGTGTGCCAGAGCAGGGGAAGCTGTGAAGAAGTCGCAGTGGGAAGAGGTTGAGTTTTTGTTAAGTTGTCTTATTTCTGCAAATTTTACAAAAATGCAGGCTTGCAGGCTGGGACACTTTGCTGGGCCCTGGAAAGATCCGCTTCCAGCATGAGCTTCATTCTCTTTAGGAGGAGACCCTGCCCTCGTAAAACCTGTGAGTGACCCTCCGTGGGAGGGGCAGCCCCCGGAGGACACCCCCAGAGGGCTCCTAGTGTCCACCCCAGGGGCCAGTTCTGGTGGAGCCTGCTCGCCCGAGGCAGCTACCTCCAGCCGTGGAGCAGGACTGTGACGTGCGAGGGCGATTCTGCCAAATAGAACCGGGGATGCAAGGAAGCGACTGACAGAGGAAATACGATGCCGGCAAAGATGCTTCAAAGGTCCCCCTCCTTAGTAACCAAAGAGACAAACCAAAACAGAGTCCACTCTTCGCCTCTTAGACCGACATAGATATTTCAAAATTATCTCTGTTTGATATCGTTGAGAAGGTGAGGGAACACAAATTGGCACGTTTTTGGAGGCCAGTCTAGAAATGTGTATTAAAGCCTTAACGACAAGTTGGCCTTTGACCCACGAATTCCATCTCTAGGAATATAGCCTAAGAGATAACAGCACTATGGCACAGAGATATAAATGTAAGGATGCTCAAAATAGAGTTGTTTAGGAGAGAAAAATATCAGACGTTACCTAAACATCCAACTGATGGAGAATCAGTTAACCAAGTTGTAGAATATGCCAAAAATGGGATACTGTGTAACCATTATAATGACATTGTCACTCTGTATTTACTAATGAAAACAATGTTTACAATTTATTGCTAAGCAGGAAGATAAGTTGCATGTTACATGATCCCATTTTTTAAACAAAATCACAGATATGGAAGCGTGCACATATTTACGCATGTGTGCATATGAACACGGAAAGAGCTGGAAGGGTCTGCAAGATATTAGTGGTGGGTATTGCTGGGTGGGTTATGAAAGATGTCTCTTTCTTGGTTGTCCTTTTTCGGTATTGTCTATGGGTAATTGTGCTAAAAATAATTTTCAAATGTTTGAATGAGCGTGTGACCACTCTGTCTTGATTTCAAAGTTCTCTTTCTATTTCGAGCACATGGGTATGAATCTGAGTTTGAAAAGAAGACACTTCGGTGTTGACAAACCGTAGGTGGCAAAAGAGTTGGACACCAATGAAAACCAAATTTCTCACCTGATCACCTGCCCATCCTGGTGTCACAGACCCACCGTCTGACCCTGCATGTCCCCGGGCGGTGCCCAGGTCTGAATTTGCCTGGACCAGTGATGGGAGTGAGAAAGGCATAGAGCAGAGTTCTGCGGACTATCCCTCCAGGCAGGGCCCAGCGGATCCTGAGTTGTTTGAGTCGCTGTGAACCATCTGGAGATTCAGGGACAGCTGGCTGGCTCCTGTCTTCTGGAAAATGCCAGCCAGTCTCTTCCAGGGATGACAGCCTGACCGTCTATTTCATCACGTGCACCACCGCCCTCCCAGCGGAGATGGTATCTGAGGTGGGGCCCTCAGGAAAAGACAGATTTCAGAGCCTCAGATTCCTTCTGAGAATTTGAAAAGCCGTCGTCCTTTCTTACCGACCACTTCTGCTCTGCAGACCTGAGGAATCCTCTGGAAAGGCTGCTGATGAGGCATGAAATGACCAAGACTTCAGTCTCCACCCATGGGTCTCTCAGGCGATGGGAGAACCAACAGGGAGCAAATGCGTGCCACCCTATTCGGTCCCTCCCTTTGTTGGGGCTGCAAAGAATATACGTCTGAGCCTGGGGTTTCCGAGAGGCCGTGGCCCCCTGAGTAGGGGCTGGAGTCAGGCCCCGGGGAGAGCTGTCCCCAGAGTGGGCTCTGGGCCCAGAAGAAGAGCGTCAGCTGGCGCCCTCTCCCTACAGGTGCCTCCACGATGCCTTAAGGCTGAAAATCAAAGGAAGACTGAGCTCTCGAGACAAACCAATTCTTTAGCATGGTTCTATTCCAGCGTGAACTCCCAACCAGAAAACGAAATCTGTGCACTGAAAGGAGATTATGTGCTGTATGCTTTCTTCCTTCTTCTTTCTTTTCTTCGGTGTTTTGGAAAGTGGGTTTGTGATCTCAAGTCCGCAAGCATTTTCCCACAGCCCCTGGGGCCAGGTTCAACAGCAGCTTTGCATATCTGCCGCTGATGCGGAAATGTGGCTTCCCCGTGACAACTCCTGACCCAGCCTGGGGCCAGCGCCTTCGCACTGTGTGGCTTGAATGAAGCGAGCTTTGCAGAGCGAGGTCATGGGAGGTGTGCAGACTGAGCAAGGTCTGGGGCTGGAGAGGTCGGGGGGGGGGGGGGGGGGGGGGGGGGGGGGGGGGGCATGTCCCAAAGCTGTGGCCACTGGGGGAGGACGCCGGCTCACACAGCAGACCCCCTGCCTGCCCGGCTCCAGCGGGGCCAGCATGACAGGCTTGTTTCAGTTCTGGACTCCGTGTGCAAGGCCCTAGGCCCCCACCCAGACTTTGGATGTCAGAGGCCATGAAATAAACAGAAAGGGGGAGTGGGGAGCACCCAGAGTCACCAGCCCTTCATTCATGAGAGCTTGCCACTATCTATCGCATAAGTACAGCCTGGAGCAAACAGAATCTCAGAATAAGGGATAGTCTTTTAAATTGGGCATTTTTAGTTACTTCTTTGAACTCACTGATTTTGTCTCATTTTATGGAGAACCAGAGATAAGCCATTATGATCATGGGTTGAACTGTGTCCCCCCCCCCATAATTCCAATGCTGAAGTCCTAACCCGAGGTATCTCGGAATGCAACCTTATTTGGAAATAGGATCCTTGCAAATTAATTATTCAGATGAGGTCATGAGGGTGGGTCCTAAGCCAATGTCACTGGCCTCCTTATACAAAGGGGAGCTTTGGGCACAGACAGACTAGGGGCGATGTCATGTGAAGAGGCAGACAGAGATGGGTGATCCGTCTACAAGCCAAGGAGCACCAAAGATGGCTGGCAGCCACGGGAAGCCAGAGGAGAGGCCGGGAGCAAATGCTCCCTCCCAGCCTCAGAAGGAAGCAAGCCTGCCCACACCTTGCTCTCAGACTTCTGGTCTCAGAACTGTGAGAGAATAGATTTTTCTTGGTTAAGCTGCCAAGCCCGTGGTACTTTGTTATGGCAGCCCCAGGATGCTAGCACAGCCATGGGTTAGCTCGGCACTTGGGGACAGCACTCTGTCCCCTCTGATGTGTCAGAACCTGGTGGGTCTCACATTTGCATGAGCAATGGTGCCTAATTAGGGTCTTGAAGCTGGCGGGTCTCTCTGGACTGGAACCTCTGTCTGGACCGGAACCTCTGTCTGGACCAGCACTGCCTTCACAGTGGGCAGTGTGAGTGAGGCCTCAGCTTCCCCAATTGTCTGGCCTTGAGAGAGAGACTTGTCATTCCTGTCTGCCTCCGGCAAAGGCCCCGTGACCTCAGGGAAGAGGGGACTGGCCAGGCAGTCCAGACTTCCTGCCTGACAAGCTGGGAACGTGTCCGAGACCTGGGTGAGTGGCACAGGGACCCTGGCTCCGTTCCCCCTCATGAACAGTTGGGACATTTACACCTGTCCTTCAACCCTGCCTCTGTGACATTGAGAGAATCACATGGATTCTCCAGAAGCCTGTGGAGTATGTCAGATCCAAAGGGATAGATTCTAACAGAAAGCACAGAAAAAGAGATGGATGATAGATACTAGATACACAGATGGACGATAGATAAGATTTTCAGTGACTCGTTTGTTTGTTTTTTGGCTTTTGAAGATTGGCCCTGAGCTAACATCTGTTGCCAATCTTCCTCTTTTTTTTCTTTTTTCCTCCCCAAAGCCCCGGTCAATGGTTGTATATCCTAGTTGTAGGTTGTTCTAGTTGTGCTATGTGGGACGCCGGCGCAGCAGGGCTTGATGAGTAGTGCTAGGTCTGCATTCAGGATCCGAACCATGAACCCTGGGCCACCAAAGCAGAGCTCACGAACTTAGCCACTCAGCCACGGGGCTGGCCCCTAGATTTTCAGTGACTCTTGATGCTCAGCTCTATTGTTGAGGAAAATAGATTCTACGATCATTCATTTCAAGATGTATGTAGAATTCAGGAGCAGAAGTTATTAATGTTTGGGAAACCTGACACCATAGTACTTTGCCAAAGTTAATCATTTTATCATTATTAATGTAAAAGCAATATGACAACTTGATAGAAATTTGGAAAGCTGTGTAAACAGCTGTAGACCAGGGATGCTAACACGGTAGTCCTGTTTTTGGTCACCGTATTCCAAGGTGGTCGTGACGGCTATGAGCTCTTGAGGTCGCTGTCGTCTGGGCTGTTGGTGAAAATCAGGATGGAGATGTGCTGGGCTCGAGAGAATTCCGCGTGAGTGTGGATTTCTCAAGGAAGCAACAGCTGCCGCCCCCCGGACCCCCGTCTCTGGGTGTGTTCACACGGCTTGTCTCGTCCCGTGGTGGCCGGGCGGGGCAGGGGATGGGATCCCTGGTTCTGGGCTCTGACCTTGGAAGTCCCTATGGAGGGCTTCACCGATATAGCCCTGAAAACACTGCTGATAAAAAAAAAAGAAAAAAAGCTTGAAGGAAAGGATGAAAACGAACAGGGAGGAGGGGAGTGGGGGAGGGCAGAGGAGAGGGAACCGTGGGAAACAGAGCTGCCCCACAGCAGGCGGGGTGCCTGTCCCGAGGCATGCCTCACTGACTTTAGATGGGGACCTATCACAAATGGCCACAAGGTGACAGACGGGAAGACGGACACACAACCCACGGAGAGAATTGTTTCCAAGTCAGCAACACACAGCTTGGACATCTTAAAATACCGCCTGACACCTCACCCTAGAGGAGCAAGGATGTCTCTCCCCGCCTCCGAATGCAGGGCCCCCCAGCTGCTGCTTTCACCTGGGCTCAGCCCCTCTAACATTGTCGGCGATTCTTGACTTTGGTGATGGGAGGAAATTGTTGAAATTGCAGGCAGCACTTGCTCGGAGGATGAAGCGTTCCAGCTACACTCCACCGTCTTTCAGTCACTGGGGTTGTGCCATCACTATGAGGTCTTTGCTTCTGGTTTTTGCTCGTTTTTGTTGCGTTTAATCTCTTGTAGATCTCGTTGGCATCCTTTACCAAACTCACGTTGGGTCCGGGTGAAAAAAGATAAAACATGGAAGGCATAAATGGAGATTGAAAATGATGTGTGTGTGTGTATTTCACCCTACGTGGGGTCTGCAGGCTTCCATTCATTAGAAATAGTCAGAAGATCGAAGCAGATCCAGTATTTTCTACATAAATACGAATTTTTTCTTTCTTTTTTTTTTTTGAGGAAGAGTAGCCCTGAGCTAACATCTGCTGCCAATCCTCCTCTTTTCGCTGAGGAAGACTGGCCATGAGCTAACACCCATGCCTATCTTCCTCTACTTCATATGTGGGACACCTACCACAGCATGGTGTGCCAATTGGTGCCATGTCTGCACCCGGGATCCAAACTGGCAAACCCCAGGCCGCTGAAGTAGAATGTGTGTACTTAACCGCTGTGCCACCAGGCCGGCCCCATCGATACGAATTTTTGAGAGATGGAAAATCCAGTATCGGTAAACACGAATCACTCTGTCCTGTGTCCTGCAAGTGTGGGCTTAGAACACACATTCCTCCTCCGTTCTGCCCCGGTCCTCTCTTGGTTTGTCGCTGGCCGGAGCCTACAGAATGCGCGGACAGTGGCCGCTCGCCCTGCTTGTTGGAACCATGTTCTGCACACGGTTCCCAGCCCGGTGTGGCCGGTGCTCAGAAGGTGGGGGTACACTGGCGGCAGTGGTAGAGTCGCAGAAATAACAGAAAGATCTTGAAGGCCATATTCATATTCCTATTTCACAGCAGTTTGTTTGGTCCACACGGATCAGAGAATTTTAGCCAAAGGTTGAGCCTTGTCTAATTATGCCCAAAAGGGAGCTTTGCCCCAACACAGAGCTGTTACAGGACGGGGTCTGCTCGGCTCTCACTGCTTCTTTTTAAAAGTAATGCATAAAGTTATTTATTCTAACCAGCACTGTTAACAAGTTAATGTATTTCCTTCTACTTTTTAAAATTAAATCTGGATTGTATTATATACAGTTTTGCATCCTGTAATTTTAAATAATGTAATTTTCTCATGTGAAAAAATATTTTTATAAAATATGGTGTTTACAATCTGCAGAAATAGTCTATCATCTTCATGCAAAACAGTATTTTAAAACCATTGCCAACTGTTGCTCTTAATGGCTTTTCCTGTATTTGTAACATTAAAAATATCAATGTGCTGGAGCCGGCCTGGTGGCATAGCAGTTAAGTTCACACACTCCACTTCTGTGTCCCAGGGTTCATGAGTTCAGATCCTGGGCATGGACCTACACACCACTCATCAAGCCATGCTGGAGTGGCCTCCCACATGCAAAATAGAGGAAGGTTGGCACAGATGTTAGCTCAGCGACAATCTTCCTCAAGCAAAAAGAGGAAGATTGGCAACAGATGTTAGCTCAGGGCCAATCTTCCTCACCAAAACAAAAAACAAAAAACAAAAAACAAAACAATGCATTAAGCATTCTTGTATATGGACATTTGAGTTAACGCATGCTAAGTCCTTGGAACAAAGCTCAAGCAGGACTATTCTGTCATTGTCTTGTCATTTACTTTTTACATTTAACCCTTTGATTCACATAGAAGTTATCTTAATGTACAGTATGAAAGAATCTACTTTTCCCAGATGTTGGAACGGTGTTCCCATCACCCTTTATTGCATAGCCTTCCTCTACTGACTTGTAATGTCGTGTTATCAGGATTAAATTAGCACGTATTCCAGGATCCACATCTGTCCACACTGTGCCACTGGACCTGTCTGTCTGTTCTCGTGTGACTCCCTCACTTCTAATCATCGCAGCTCCAAGACGGTGCGATCAAACAATCGTTAACAACATCCCTCTTGCTCCTCATTTCCTCCAGCACTCTCTTGGCTATTTTCACCTATTTGTTCTTTGTCAAAATAAAACAAAATTGCACTGGACTTTTGTATTAGAAACGCAGTACAGCTATAAATTAATTTTACAAAGAATTGAACTCTTGACAATATTTTTCTGTTTTAAAATGATTACATCATCTGCAATTAATAATAACTTTGTGTCTTCCTTACTAATCTGTGCCGATTACTTCCTCTCGGTGTTTGATAGCATTTCTAGGGGTTCTAGAATAATGTGATATATATTAAATAATAGTCGTGTGCACCCTGTTTTAATTTTCACAGGCGACTATCTGATGCTTCTCTGCCGAGAATGATGCCAGTTGGTTGACAGAATGTTCTGTTTAAAAAACTGTCCTTCTGTTCCAACTCTATCAAATATTTACCAGGAAAATATTTAGAAGATTAACAAGTAATTTTAGAGCAACTGTCAAATTGTCATATAATTTTAATCCTTTGCCCCGTTGATAGAATGTATTATATTAATGCATTTCCCGGTATTAAGCTGCAGATGCACCCCCAGAATGGTCAGAGTTTAGTATTTTTTCATGCATGAAAAGCACTTCATGTAAGGCAGTTGCATCTGTTCTCACAAGGGAGGAGAATCTGTGGCAGTTGTGTGTGCACGTGTGTGTATATGTTTGTACACACATATACAAGTGAGCAGGGCGTGGCTCTACTAGTCAGTTGGTTAGCAGAGCGCTTGAGGGCCCCTCTCAAGGAAACCCCCTAAGGAGCACTGAGCCCATCCTTAGCTTTTTACTTTTTTTTTTTTTTGGTGAGGAAAATTGGCCCTGAGCTAACATCTGTGCCAATCTCTCTCTATTTTTGATATGTAGGATGCCACCAGAGCATGGCATGACGAGCAGTGTGTAGGTCTGCACCCGTGATCCAAACTGCCGAACCCCAGGCTGCCAAAGTGGAGTGTGCGAACTTAACCACTATGGCACCTGGATGGCCCCTCTACTCTACTTTTTAAAAATATTTTCACATATTAAAAATTTTTATGAGCTAGAAAGAAATTGTGAAGGGAAGTAGAGCTGCAACAGTTTGTAAAAATTTTTACTCAGCCCTGGGCCCTTTAGATCTTTGTTCTTCTCTGTACAGATTTTTCACATAATTTTCATAATAATGAGGCGCAGTGTATGGAATTTGGACGTGCCCTTTTCTCTGGCCATTTCTTCATAAATAATTTCATATGGTGCGATCTTCAGATTTCAATTTTAACCACTGCACAATATTCTATTGCTGTTTCTCCCATCACTTATACAATGATTCCATTTTTACAGATTTAATCATTTCCCTCTTAGAAATACCCATTTGATGAGCATCTTTGCATATGTCATTTTTTTTATTGAATATGTTTGACATAGAACGTTGTGTAAATCCAAGGCGCACAGCCTGCTAGTTTGGTGCATTTCTGCATTGTAACAGGATTGCAGCATAGCAACAGTCAGCACCTCCATCCCATTATGTAATGACCCTTTCTTTTCAGTGGTTGTGATAATTAGGGTTTCGCTTCTTAGCTCGTCTGACCATTGTGGTACAACGTAGTTGTCTATATTCGTTACACTGGATGTCACATCTCTATTGTCTATTTCCTACTCATTGTCGGTTGGTACCCTTAACATCATCATTCTTCCCCCAACCCCATCACCAGGCAACCACCATCCTACTCTCTGTTTTTATGAGTTCGGCTTTTTTACCTTCCACATGTAAGCGAGATCATCCAGTATTTGTCTTTCTCTCTCTGATTTATGTCACTTCACATAATGCCCTCAAGGTCCATCCATCTTGTCGTGAACGGCAGGATGTCTTCCATTCTCGTGGCTGAATAATATTCCATTGCGTGTATACTGCATCTTCTGTATCCATTCACCCATCGATGGGCCTGTAGGTTGTTTCCGTATTCCATACTCCATATTTCCATGGGTATTGTGAATAATGCTGCAGTGAACGTGGGAGGGCAGTGTGTGTGTCATTTTGTAAAGCTCCTGTTAAATTATTCCTTGGATCGAGGAGCGGGATGGGTCTGAGAAGTGTGGACATCTTAATGACTCTTTACAGTTGCCCAACTGTCTCAAAT
This sequence comes from Equus quagga, assembly GCF_021613505.1. Taxonomy (NCBI): domain Eukaryota; kingdom Metazoa; phylum Chordata; class Mammalia; order Perissodactyla; family Equidae; genus Equus; species Equus quagga. The sequence continues at coordinate 2,151,205 of NC_060274.1, forward strand.
GAGACTGTGCTAGTGGGTCGGTTCAATCATAGACGTCGAGCCTCTCACAGTCCTGGAGGCTGGGGGTCCAAGATCAAGACATCAGCAGGGCTGGTTCCTCCTGAGGCCTCTCTCCTGGTGTGTAGATGCTGTCTTCTCCCTGAGTCCTCACGTGGTCGTCCTTCTGTGAGTGTCTCTGTCCTCATCTCCTCTTCTTGTGGGGACACCAGTCATTTTGGGTTAGGGCCACCCTAATGACCTCATTTGACCTTAATCACCCCCGTAAAGGCCCCATCTCCAAATGCTGTCCCCAGCGTGTGCGGGCAGCATGGGGAGTTGGTGGCACATCTGAGGCTCTGGGGGCACAAAGTTCCCCTAGGTCACTGCTGCTCCGGTCAGCGAGGCTACGGCCCTCTCAGTGCGGCCACTGCTCTGCCCTTCGCCCGCGTGCCCTGCTCTGGCTCAGCAGGAGCCAAGCTCCAGTTGCTTCTTTGAGGGTCACTGAGCTGCACTCGGGTCCAGAGGGGAGACAAGCTGGCACGTGCGCTAGAGGGGTCAGAGCTGGAGGTGGCCTGAAGCAAGTGCTGAGTCACGCTGAAAAGGAGCTGCGGTTAGCTGCTGGGGGTGTCCACCTGAGTGGCCCAGGGGGCTCCAGCGAGGCCCGGCGAGCTCTGTGGGGACCCCTGCACCCCGATGCCCAGGGCTGGAGGGACCTGGGAGCACAAGTTGCTCTGCGGTGTCCTGCCCCTCGTCGCTGGCCACGGCGACATGGGCACACAGGAGGGAGGCTGTGGGAGCCAGCTGAGGTTCTCCACCCGGCTCCCTCAGCCATGGCGGTGCCACGCCCACATCCTCAGCGAAAGATGCCCGTGGGCACCAAGCCCGAGCTGGACCGCGCTGGTGAGGTCTATGCGAGGGTATGGGCCCTCTGGGTGGAGAGCAGGAGCAGGATGCTGTGGCAGGTGTTGAAATGCCCCGCAGGGACCCCGAACCTCCAAGGCCCTCTCCTTCAGGCCGTGTCTCGCCCCTCCCAGCACGCTTCTGGGAACTTCGCTCTGCTCTGCGGGGTTCTTCTGAAACGCCCCCGCCCCATCTGTCTGAGCTGCCCCTGCAGGGCACCTCTCCCTCTCCCTGGAGCTCTGGGACGTCGCCTGTCTTTGCTCTGCTCGTGCTTCACTGTATTGTGTATCGGCTCATCGCTTCTCTCTGGCTTCCACTCTGCAGCTTCCAAGCAGAGGCTGCTCACAGCTCAGCTTTTTTTCCCCCCAAATAGTTCACCTATTTTTTTTTTCTTTTTCTTTTCTTTCTTTCTTTTTTTTTTTTTTTTGTTGAAGGAGATTGGCATGAGCTAACATCTGTAGCCAATCTTCCTCTTTTTGCTTGAGGAAGATTGACCCTGAGCTAACATCTGTGCCAACCTTCCTCTATTTTTGTATGTAGGATGCCCCCACAGCACGGCTGATGAGTGGCATAGCTCCATGCCTGGGATCTGAACCTGCGAACCCTGGGCGCCAAAGCAGAGAGCGCAAACTTAACCACTGTGCTGCATAAATTAAATTTTTAATTTAAAATTTTTAAATTAAAAAATTAATTTAATTTTTAAAAAACTGAATTTTTTTTAAGGCTCTTTCTGGCATTCCTGTAACCTGGCGTTGATAGATTGCTATAATTGGTGCTTCTAATTCTCCCCTTGGTATCTCTTTACTTTTCTTGTGGATTTTTCGTTTCTTTACTCTTTCCTGCAGATTCCTGAGAACTATCTTGATCTGACTTTCTGCTTCATTAATCCATCCCGCTTGTTTCCACCTGTGACATTGTGATTTGTAATAAGAAATGCATATTCGGTCTTTGCCCCATTCTTGGCACCAGGCTCTTAAAACCCTTGGAATTTCCTAAGTGAAGAGAGTCACAGAGGTGTCTTTTGTTAGGGAAATGAGGCGGCTTTTGGAAGGACCCCAGGGTGGAGGCTGGTGGCCAGTGGGGCCAACTTTGTGATTAGATGGTTGGAACTTCCAGTCCCACCCCAGACCTCCAGGGAGGGGAAAGCAGCTGGAGATCGAGTTCAATCGCCAATGGGTAATGATTTAATCAGTCTCGTCTGTGTAATGAGACCTCCATAAAACCCCAGAAGGACGGGGTTTGGAGAGCTCCCGGGTTGGTGAACCTGGGGAGCCTCGGGGAGAGTGTCTCTCTCAGAGACCACAGACGCTCCTGGCCCTGTCCCGGGCCTTGCCCTGTGCATCTCTTCCATCTGGCTGTTCCTGAGAAGATTCTTTTATAATAAACTGGCAACCTAGTGAATTTCCTGAGTCTAACTGATTAAACCAGTTCAACTGGTTCCCTGAGTCCTGTGAACTACTCTAGCGAATTAATGGAACCCAAGGGAGGGGGCCCGGGAAGCTCCGATCTAAAAGTCTGTTGTTCAGAAGCACAGGCGACAGCTGGACTTGCTACTGGCGTCTGAAGTGGGGGCAGCCTGGGGTGCACTGAGCCCTTACTTACTTACCCTGAGGGATCAGAAGCTGTCTCAGGGTAGCGGTGTCAGAATGGAGTTGAACTGTGGGACACCCAGCTAACCCCAACCCCACACACACACATCGGAATTGGGTGCAGACCTAACATTTCCACTTGATCCTTTTATGGTTTCCTGTTGTTATTTCATGTCGATAATACGTTCTTTTTCTGCTTAGATATATTTAACATGCTTATTCTAAATGCTCGGTCAATCCATTCTAATAACTCTGATTCCTATTATAATATTGTCCATTCCATGTGAGCAGCCAGCCCATACCATTGTGTAGATTTTGAAAGGCAAAACCTTTCTGTCTGTGAACCTCGCTTGTATTAGCATATCATTCACTTCTCAACAGACACTGGCACACACAATGTCATCCAGTACAAAGTGTACAAACTCAATTATTAAACATGAAATGATAAAAAATTTTAATTTTTAATCACAGTGATTAGAAACTCTTGGGCCCGGGCCTGTGGTCTAGTGGTTAAAGGTCTATGCACTCCACTTTGGTGGCCTGGGTTCACGGGTTCTGATCCTGGGTGTGGACCTGCTCCACTCGCAGCCATGCTGTGGAGGTGTCCTACATACAGGAAAGTAGAGGAGGATTGGCATAGACGTTAGCGCAGGGCAAATCCTCCTCAGCAAAAAAAAAAAAAAAAAAAAAAAAAGAAACCAAAGAAAAAGAAACTCTAAGTCACTAGGATAGAATATTCTGTTATAAAAATATGTCTTGCTTTCATTGAGACAAAATTTATTAAATGCATGTCATTAATTACTTGCTTCAATATTGCCTTTTGTAACAGATCACTTGATTCCTGACAGCCTTTTTTGTGTCACTGTGGATCACGAGTCATTTTAAGTAAATTTTGAGAAGCCACGCTTTCCACCAGCAAGTGATTCTGGCAGAGTTGTACATGTCCCGAGAGATTCAAAATTCTTTAGAAGTAGACACAATAAACGACTGCTGCCCGTATGTCATGGTCCTTTCTTGGGGTCATATTCAACTTTAGAGAGCAATCTCGGGTTTTTGGATTTTCATATAGGGGCCCCCATCATTACCTCTTTCTTACTGAGTTCTGCAGTAGATTCAATGCTGGCACATTTTTATGTGGTGGCGGAAGGTCTCATTCATCTACTTTTCAGATTCCATAAGTCATCTGGAAAAGCGTAAAAGCCATAAAAATCCTTTCAGTATTTCAAAGCTTTATTTCAAAATTGGTGTTGTTTCTAATACAGAAAAAAAGTGATTTTGAAATTCTCTTCTGTTTCAAAGACAGGCTGAAGATAGGAGGTATGGTTAGACGAGTCTTCTTTTTTCTTTTCCTATTATTTTCTTTGTTGGCAAAGGGCATCAAATGGCAAGAGACTTTGCCATCTTTATTTTAACGTTAATAATATGTTTTTTTGTAAACATGATTGCTTTCTTTTTCTTGAAATAATTTCTTAATCCTTCAGCGGTGTTTCAGGGCACGGCATGCACTGAAGTTTGGTTCCAGCATAATTTTATGATAACATTAAGTTATTTAAAATGTTATACCAGATCAGTACTAAACGATTAAAAGTGAGTAAAAAGGCACAATTTTTATTCGTGTTGTGAAGTCTACGTCTTCATTAATACCAACAGTTTCCAAAGGAACATTGCACACGGCCTGTAATCGAGTTCCTGGATGTCTCAAAGCATCTCAAAAACAACATATCCTGAATTAACTCCATCTTGACACCCTGGACGCTGTGCCCCGGGCCTTCCCCATAGCAAACGGCAGCCCACATTCTCGGGTCCCCGAGTTAGGGGACCATCTTTGATCCCTCCCTTCTCCCCCTCGCGCTGAGTCCTTGGCAGGTCCTGCTGATCCTGCCTTTCACCGGGTTGGAAGCGCATCTGCTGGAGGCTGTGGGCAGGAAACAGGGCCCCGGCTCTGAGGCTCTCACAGAAGCGTCTACGCCATCAATGTAATTGATTAAGCGAGGCAGTGAATTCATTGGCAGACCAGGGGGTAAATTCCAGTTTCTACAACGAGTCTAAGCGGGATCTCCAGTTCCTTCCCATCCAGGATCCCACACTCTTCCTCCTCACGCCGTATAACCCATAACACGCTCATCAGCTTATTTCTTGCCCACATCCCCACTGGAGCACACGAGCCCAGGGTCTCAGCGGCATGCTTGGCCCTTTGCTGGAGCAAACAGTGAGCGCTCGGTCAATAATTGTTGGTTGAACTGCATGAATCCTCAGTCTGACGCGGGATTTGAATAGAAGAAGCTTGAAATCATCCAGAGCTGCGTTCTCTTTTCCCTTTCTGTGGGCGGTAACGACACACATATCCAGTTTTTACTGAATATGATGATTTCTGTCTGATCTGGAAGTCACTGTTGGATAAACTCAACTCTGCAAACACAACCAAGAATTAAGGGATAGACTGAAAAGATCTCTCTGAATGATTTAAAACAAAAAATCCCCAAGGGGCCAGCCCAGTGGCGTAGTGGTTAAGTTCACGCGCTCTGCTTCAGCGGCCCCCATTTCATGGGTTTGGACCCCGGGCGTGGACCTAGCACCGCTCATCTAGCCATGCTGTGGTAGGCGTCCTACATACAAAATAGAGGAAGGTTGGCACAGATGTTATCTCAGAGCCAATCTTCCTCACACAAAAAAAAGAAAACTATAAGAAAAAGAAAAACTAGCCTGATTAATCAAAAAAAAGTTAAAGTATACTCTTTAGTTAGGGAGAAAGATATAATGTGTATTTCACAAAGATATCCATCCATAATGGATAACGTTCTTAAAGCTTCTAATCGCAGTGACTCAGTATCTGTATGTGCACATTTGGCACCTGGAGCCCCTAATTTCCCAGGGGGCATTACTGTAATCTGCCACACTCCAGACGTGAGGTGATGGCGATAGAGATGGTTTCCATCTGGTTTGTTGTCTGAGTTCAGTGAAACCTCAGACACTGGTCTCCACGTAATGTTATTCTTTGTTTAATGAGAAGACAATAAAACGGGTCTCTCCATCCTTTCTCGTCCCCCGTGAACTGGAGATGTCGCAAGCATGGCTTCACCTCCCGAATGCGGTACTTGAATGACACAATGTCACTTTGAAGTCTTTCCACTTGACGGCCAGCACTTACTAGTGTCTGATGGCGTTGATAACGCCACTTTGTTTCTGAGCTGAAAGTGTCATCCTATGCTACTGGGGGGGCCAAGTGAAATGATGAAGTCCACCCCTTATCACTAATGCAGGAGCAGTCAGCTCGGCCCCTCTTGTCCTCTTGGGCTTAAGAGCCATTGGCTGACGGTGGAACTTCCCAGCTCTTCTCCTGGCTCAGCTGGGTCAGAAGCCACATCTGTTCCTAGAAAATATTACCAATTTGGTCCAGAAGAAACCAGGGCACCCAATTCATAGCACCAGTGTAGCCAACCCCTACTTTAAGCCTAAAAGTAAAAATAATAAATCAAATCACCTGGAACGCAGTTTTAATTCTCCTCCCCTCTTCTGTGCCCTGCCTCCCTTTGACCCTTGTCCTGGTGAGAGCAACCCCTGGTCACAAGAAACACGTAATTAAAGAAAGGGGGATGGGGGTTTGCTTTAGGTGTATGCTATGGATTGAACAGTGTTCTTTCCCCTAAAAAAGATACATTGATGTGAAAGCGCCCAGGACCTCAGAATGTGCTGTTATCTGCAAATAGGGTCATTGCAGACGTATTAGTTAAGATGAGACCATGGTAGAGTAGGGTGGCCCTTGATCCAATCTGTGGTCCTTATTAGAAGAGGAAAAGCGAGACACACAGAAAAGACGGCCGTGTGATGACGGAGGCAGAGGGTGGGGTGGTGGCCACAGAATGCCAAGGATGCTGGCCACGCCAGAAGCTGGAAGAGGAAGGAAGCGTCCTCCCGCAGGGCCCCATGAGGGAGCCTGGCCCTGCCCACATCTTGATGCTGTACTTCTTGGCCCCAGGACCATGAGAGAATAAAATCTTGTTGTTTTAAGCCACTCAGCTGTGGTCCTTTGTCAGGGACCACAGGAAACCAGCACAGTGGGCACCCAGCTGCCATTTGTGTCTCAAGGTAAAAAGCAGATGCCTTCAAGACATCAGGCTGAGCATCCTCTGGAACAATCAGTACATAATGGGGAATTTTTATGAGGTTTCTGGAATTGAAACTGCGGCTACCTCCCTCCCCAATTAGGCCCCACCCTAACCACATCTTCCTTGTGTCTATTCCCAGCACAGCAAAAATCCAGAAAAAGTGGATTCTCCTTTGCCTCGATTTGCAAATGTTGCCCAAGGAAGCTCTGAGCTTCTGGGCAGCTGAATCCAGCAGCTGACTCCTGATGCCGTTCACATGTAAAAAGGCTGCCAGTCTGTCCAGATGATGCCACCCTGAGCCAGAGCCCAGGGCCACCCACCATAGTGACATCCAGGATGGTGTCTATCTTAGGGTCCTGGGGCCGCGGTAACAAAGGACCACAGACTGCAGGCCCTCAAACTACCAAATCCACTCTCCCACAGTTCCAGAAGGCTGACATCACGTGTGGGCAGGTCCCTGCTCCCTCTGAAGGCCCAAGGGGAGGATCCTTCACGCCTCTTCCTGGCTTTGGCAGTAGCTGGTGATCCTTGGCGGGCGCCATCTTGGAAACGCATCTCCAGCCCCATCCAGCCTTTAGAGGACCCCAGGGCCCCCTTCCCGCTGCCCCCTTCCCAGCTGCTTTGTTCTTTAAATTGTGCAAAACACTTCTCAGGATGGTATCATGCTCTTGGCCTCTCCATCCCATTCCCCACCCAAAAAAATCCCACGGACGAAAAGAAAAATATTTCTTATCAAAGGAATTGTGAAGAAATTGTGATTTTGACATCTGCAAGCTGTTGAAGAAATAACTCTCTTCTGCTTTTTCGAATTATCCTAATATATGTAATCCTTGAAATATGAATTCTTTGCGCTGTGTAGTGAGATTGTATAAGAATAAAACAAAAATAGAGATTCTCCAGCATTAAGGAAGCAGCTTAGAACTAGGTGTGGACAGGCCCTGGACACCACCCACAGCCACCCGCTCGGAATTCCCTCTACAGGACAAGCACACCCCTGCTTTAGTCGCCCTGAGGAAGGGCTCCAAAATTTACCTAAGGGTCCAATAGCACTTTCATGAAAATCCCAGCTGTCAGGAGTGACTTTAGTACTCAGCAATCCGCTCCCTCACTGTCTGTCTGTTTGGAATCCAGATGACGGAGTAGTGTTTCTCCTGCTAACATGTCCTCCGCCAGTGGACACAGGGAACTTTGTCCCCAAATGCTTCAAGTTGTTTTGACGTAGCTTTTTGAAAATGAAAGGGACAACTTTCTTCCAGGAGGCCTGAAAGGTGGGACCATGTAGTGTCTACAACCAGCCCCACACCCATTCCTCCTCCAGCCTCCAGCCCTCCTTCCTGGTTCTCCCCTCAGCCCCAGCCTGAGGAATGGGTGGCCTTCCTCCAAGGTTTGCTGTCTGCACCTCCTTCCATCTTCTGCCTGGTGGAGGGGCACGGACACTGTGTCGTCCACCTCCCTCTGTCCGGCGTGGAACCTGCCCACTGCCCAGGGAGCAGTCATTGGGCAAGACCTCTGACACCCCCTGCTCTCAAATACCTCTATCATCTTCTGTCTTTCACTCTTCCTTCAGGTCTTCAAAATACTCTCTCCTACCCTGGGGGTCCACTCTTGGAGTTGTACATTCTATGGGTTTCAACAAATGTATCATGACCTGTGTCCACCATTACAGCACATACAGAGTATTTCCACGGCCCTAACATCCTCTGTGCTCTTTCTAGTCATCCCGCCTTCCCCAAAACCCCAGCAACCACTGATGTTTTGTCTCCATAGTTTTGCCTTTTCCAGAATGTCATATAGTTGGAATCATACAGCATGCAGCCTTCTCAGATTGGTTTCTTTCACTTAGTAATATGCATTCAAGTTTCCTCCATGTTTTTTCATGGCTTGATAGCTCATTTCTTTCAGCTGCTGAATAACAGTCCATTGTGTGGATGGAGCAGTTTATTTCTCCATTCTCCTCCTGAAGGGCATCTTGGTTGCTTCCACCTTTTGCCAATTGTGAGTAAAGCTTCTGTAAACATCCGTGTGCTGGTTTGTGTGCGGACATGTTTTCAGCTCCTTTGGGTGGATACCAAGGAGCATGGTTGCTGGATAGTATGGCAAGAGTATGTTTGATTTTATAGGAAACCACCAAGCTGTCTTCCAAAGGGGCTGCCCCATTTTTGCATTCCCATCAGCTATCAAGAATAGTTCATGTTGCTCCCTTTAAAAACAAAAACAAAAAAACATTTTCTTGACAACGGTTCCCTTGAAGAGGAAAAACCACCTGGCGAGTCAGTGGGGCCAAGAAGGGCGTAGGAGGAAAGCTGACATCCAGGGAAGCGTGATGGGGAGATCTTTTAAACAACAAGGTAAAACGTGCCTGGCGCCAAATCTTACTGAAGATGCCCCTACTGACATGCAACCAGCAGATGTTTCGTGGGCCAGTTATTAAGGAAATCTGTAGAAACTGCCTGATCAAAGGGGAGATTTGGGGTCCAGGGTGAAGCAGGAGCTGCATGCCTTGAGGCAAGACTGCAGAGTGACCCTGAAGCTCTGCTCCATTTCTGCAGCTAAAAAATGAAAGATGGAGAAATCGACCAGCAATTTACCTTGTTTCGGAGGAAATAGAGTGTTCACTCTTCAACAAGGTTATCGTTTTCATCCTTTGTTCATTCTCATTATACAAATAATAACTGTTCATTAAAAAAAAGACAAGCTAAAAAAATGAAATCTTACCACTTTTGATGTATTTTAATGTATTTCCATCTGGACATTTTTCTCTGTAAATATATATATACATTCTTAAACGATTTCCTGGCCCTCCTCTTTCTCTCCTACAGGCATGGAAATTTTATATCTTTTTCTAGGGAGACAGAATCATTAGCACATAAATGTCACATAAGAAATTGCCTGGCGCTGAATAGCCGCATCTCCAGGCTGGGGGAACGTTAAAGCGGCCGTGTGCGAGGGCAGCATCAACTCTTGTGATTTCAGCATCTTCTAGTAAAATGAGGATTGATGAAGCTGTGCCCTTATAACGAGCTAGACCAAGTCCGTTCACTGCTGCCCAGTGATTGTGACACTGAAAAGGTCAAAAATAAAATTTTAATTTGCTTTCTTTACCCGTGTAAGATAACGGTTGCTATGGGTGAATACCTTTCGCGTACGTTAACATCCATACGTGGCATCCTCTGCCCCCTTTCTCAAAATAATGTTACTGTTGCACTGAGGACGTCTTGTGACAATTCAGAGAATAAAGAGATGTGAGAGGAAGGGAGGGAACCAGGAGCCATTTGACTCGGAGACGTTATCACAATCAACCCTAAATACAAGGCGGAACACCACCTGGAGAACTGATTCCCTTCATCCCGGCTCTACTGAGGACAGGACAAGGGAAATAAGTAGATGGAGGCCTCGTGGAAATCAGTGTGAATTGTCACACGGTAGATGGAAATGGCAAGCTAGGGATTCCGGCCACGAGGCTGGGTAAATACGGAGATTGACAACGCTTTCCTACAAGCTTATAAACCAACACACACACACAACCCAGAAAACACCCAGGACGGATACACCACAAGCTGTCCACACTGGAGGACACCTGGGCCTCAAGCCCTTCCTGAGGTTTCTGGAAGGTGCTGGTCTGTGCTATCCCATCCTCAGCATCATGGCCGTTACTGCATGTTTCGTCTTTCCTGTGCAAGCTCATGGACGGCCTGGGCCACCTTCATTTAGATGGGTCATTGCTCTGTTCCCGCTGGAGCGAAAGAGGAAGAGGAAAAGGAGTGAATTAGGACCCACTGGAGCTGCTTTCTGCAAGGCGAGTGCCCGGCCTTTGCACGTATTTTACGTTGTTGGTTTGTACTGTTGCTTATTGCTTCATTGTGTAGAAAAAAGCAGAGACGCTGGAACTGACCAAGTGTGCTGTGCTGGGACTTCCTGAGCGTTTTACAGATCTTAACTCAATGACGCCTCAGACTCCTCTATAAGGAAGTACTATTATTAACGCCGTTTTACAGAGAGAGAAACGAGGCAGAGACTGGTGACCTATGTAAGATCACAGAGCAAGCCAGCGGCAAAGCCAGGGCTGGGCCCAAAAGTCAGGCTCCAGAATCCAGCACGATACTCCCTCTGTCCATTTTTACTTTGGACACAACACATGAAATAGCGGATAGGGCTGTTGTGAGAGGTATAAAAGTTAAACAGATGTAATAGTATCGTTTATAATGGTTTGCTAATAAATTCATTTATTCAACAAGTTTCTGCCTGCCGACTAAAGAGCGTCTCGAGTGCAACAGCGAACAGTGAATGCGACACTTCAGGCTGTGCTCCAGGCTGTGGAGCCGGGAAAGATCTGCTTCCTGCTTGTTTAGCTGTGCGGCCTTACCGGGGTTTTAATCCTCTCCGACCCTCAGAGTCCTCCTCTATAAAATGGGGAGATTGGTTCCCGCCTTGCAGCATTCTATATAATACTGAGGATTTAGTAGATAGCTGGCATTATTAGAGAATAGTCCCGTTGCAACCCCGGGACAGTACGACCCCTGGACAGGAGACTCCGGGGGCTGCAAGTCCGAGATGGTGCGAGCCTGGGAAAGAGCAAATTGAGACCCTGCGATCCTGGGACCTGGTGACCCCGGACAGACAGCCCCGGGGCAGGCAATTCTGGGCGGTGCGGGCTCGGCGGGCTGCGCCCCTCCCATCTGTCTTGCGGAGAGAGGGGCAGGGAGGGGGGAGGGGAGAGAGGAGGTAGAGGGGTCAAGGTGGGGAGAATAGAGAGGGCAGGGAGAGGGGGAGGGGTGGGAATGGAGGAGGGGAGGGGGTAGGGGAGCAGGGAGGGAGGAGGTGGGCAGGGAGGGGAGGCGGAGGGTGAGGGATAGCCGGGCGGCGCAGGCCAATCCCCAGCCCGGACATCCCCCCGGCCCGCCGATCGCCCTCAACCGCCGCGTCCCCGCGTGGATCTACCGAGACCGCAACACAGCGGCGGCTGCGTTCGCGTCGACCCCGTGGGATCCCGACCTGGACCCCGACCCCAACCCCGACCCGGACCCGGAACCGGACCGGGACCCAGACCCCAACCCAGATCCCGACCCCAACCCAAACCCAGACCCCGACCCAGACCCCGACCGGGACTCCGAACCCAACCCAGACCCCGACCCCGACCCCGAACCGGACCCGGACCTGGACCCGGAGCCAGACCCAGAGCCCGACCCCGACCGCGTCCCAGCCCCCGATCCCGACCCGGACCCGGAACTGTGAGCCCGGCCGGGACCCTGACTGCGCCCCCCCCGCCGGTGAGGGCCCACGGCTGTCACCCTCGCCGCCGTCGCCTTTCGGGGTTTGCGCCCCTAGGTCCCGGAGCCGGGGGTGCGGGACCCTCCCCTTGCCCTCTGTCCCCCCTCCGCGGCTTCCGACTTAGAGGCCGGGTCGGGGGTCCTGGGCGCGCCCCTGCCAGGCTCTCCGGAGCAGCCCTGGTCCCGCCCATCCGCTCCCCTCACGGCTCCTCCCCTCTCTTGTCCCCTCCCCTCCCTCGTGACCCCCCATTTCTCACCCCTCCCCTCCCCCGCAGGGGCAGGGGCAGGCGGGGTGGGGCAGGCGGGGTGGGGGCCAGGGACGCCCTGGCTGCGCGGCCACCTTTATTCCCTCCCCGCCTCGATCCAGGTGTGGCCGGAAATTTGGGATTTCTGAGCGTATTTCAAAAGGGCTGGGCTCTAAAAGTTGCCTAAGACGGACCAGGATCTTCTGGGGTTCTGAAGAGCGTCTCGTCGCCCGCACTTGCAGCTGGTTGTCGTCACCTAATGCACTGAGAGCCAAGCACCTGGAGGGGCACCTGCCCGTCTGAAGGGTGGCGAATCCTCGGGAGTGGACCCTGCCAGGTCGGCAAGTTTGGGTGGGTTTAGGTGGTTTGGTGGGGGGGGTGCGTGTTGGTGGGGCGTATTGACACAAGGCGACAAAATGACATCCTAGCGTTTACTGACAAAGTTGAGACTTTCTTTTGTTCAGTAAGGCGTCCGTGCAAAGCTTGTCTTTTCTTCCTTCCCAGGAAGTGAGGCTGGAGCTGGAAGCAGAAGTGTAGTAGGGGGCTTGGGAGGGGCTGCGAGGGTGGGGGTGGAGGGGGTCCCATGGGGTCAGTGGGTGAGTGCCTGGGCATCTGTGAGCAGCAGTGGAAGGGAGATGCTAGCTGGGTGGCCCCAGAACATGCAGTCCCCGTTTCTGTGGGACCACAGGACCCCTTCACACAATTCAGTATTAACAAAAGGGTGGCCGGGAGACAAAAAGCCAGCTGGGTCCCACACCCACCCTCCAAATTCCAGCGGGGGGAGGGAGGAGCAGATCCAGCCTGTCTTTCTAGAAGAGGCAGACAGACAGAAGGAAGCCGGGGAGGGGGTCCCAGCCCCGTCCCTGTGGCGGTTCTTTACCTTTGGGGGCAGGTGTGTGCCCCGCCAGCTGCTTGTTTGACAAAAGGCTCTGTAAGTCGCCGCCCACTTAACTTAGTTGTGCCCAGTCCGTTCCTCTTGGGCTTTACAAGGATTTTCTGGTGACCAGGATGGTGGTGACAGGAGGGCCCAAGAGGCCCCAGCCACTTAAGTGACCTGGGGCCTCCTGGGGCTCAGGGGGCATTTCTGTAGCGCCCCCTGCCCGGGCTCCGGGCTCTGGGTGGCCCGTGGGTGTGTGTGAGGCCCACAGTCTGGGACAGGCACACAGAGGCGAGACTCCGGGTCAGGAAGGGCTGTGTCCTTGTGCCGTCCTCAGGTGCCCATTCTCCAGGGTTCTGGTCTGGCACCTGCCAAACCCCTTAAGTGAACGAGAGACGTGGACTTGAACCTCAGGAAATCTTAGGCCCTCCAAACCCAGGGAAGACGGGGACCCGGAGACTTCAGTGTGCTTCTCAGCAGGACGTGGCAGGGGTGGGTGGCCTGCCCACCAGGTCAGGGGACAGGACCTGCTCACCTGTCACCCTCACCTGGCCCCAGTTTAGCCAGAGCTTGCCTGCCCCGCGTTGACAGGTGCAGTCCCCTCAGCTGTGCGCCCGCCCTCCTCCTGGCAGAGATCTGGAGAGCGTCTGCATTTCATTTCTTCTTGAAGCCCAGTGACCCAGCAGGTGCTGTGGCTTCTGAGGAGCCTTAGTCAGACTGCTCTGGCAGTGTCGTGTTCATGCAGCGGGTTCAACTCTGGACGCAGTGCAGGAAATGAGTGACACGCCAGCGGGGTCACATGCTTGGGGATTTAACCCCCAGGGAGGTCAGAGAAGAGATCTGGGCGTCTTCACACCCCCGGGGAGGGGTCTCCACGGTGCAGGTGTTGTCTGATGCTGCAGGAGTGGCTTCGTGGTTGCAGGCGTGGCGCAGCTCTTTCTTTACATCCACAGGCGTCACGTTTGTTGGGAAGTCTCTTGGGATGGAGGTTTCCCAAAGGACAAGAAATTTCCCACCCAGAATCACTTCCTTCTGTTTAGTTTGAAGCTTCGTCCTTGAGACACAGACTAGCACTCTGGACTCGGCAGGAATTTTGCTATCTGTTTGTAACACGCCTGCAATCTGAAGGGCGGCTCAGGTGTCAACTCTTAAAGGGCAGGACCACAGGCCTGGGACGTTCTCAGGTGACACTTGTGGGACCGGTGCCATTGTCACTCAGAAAGGTGTCATGATCGCTCCATCTTAGCTCTTCTCTCTTCTCCCATCCTGTTGAACGTGTGACGCGACCCTAGGGTGGGGGTGGGGTTGAGGGGCAGCAAGGTGGCCAGGAGTCTGCTAGTGGCCCCTGCCTGCTCCCCTCGGTTCAGCCCCTGTGCAACCCTCGCCTGCCTGTGTTGCTGCTGGGTGGCCCTGGCAGGCCAGGCTTCGATGGTGGGAATTGTTCCCCAGGACGGGTCCATGAGCAAGCCAGAGTGACAGTTCTGATGACGATGACAGAGGATGTGCCAGGCACCAGAGGAAGCCCTCCAGGGCTCTCAGCCCTTTAATTCTCACACGACCCCCTGGGCTCTCGCTGTCCTGCTGATGGTGCACAGCCAGGAGCCGGCATCTCTCAGGCAGGCTCCCTCCTCCAGGAAACCTTGGAGGGACACCCCATGATGGCGACCAGCGGCCCCTCACGGAGCTGGTCTGGGTGGAGGCTGGCTCCCAGCACATCACCCACACTGGCGACTGCCATGTTAAGATTAAGCTGCAGTGATCACCAAGGGGGTTCATTATTCCAGGTACTTAATGGAGGAGGAAGGAGCAGATGTTTACAGAGTGCCTGTGGGCACCCAGGGCACCAAATTCTGCAAATTGAAAATCTGCAGGTTCTGGCCGGCAGGCTGGAGACCCAGGGAAGAGCTGACGCTGCAGTCGGAGTCCAAAGGCCAGCTGGAGAGGGATTCCTCCTTCCTCTGGAGCCCGCAGTCGTTTTGTCTTAAGTCTTTGCACTCAGTGATTGGCTGCGGCCCACCCACGTTATGGAAGGTCGTCTGCTTTACTCACACCTGATTGGTTTAAATGTTAACCTCCTATAAAGCTACCCTCACAGCAACATCTAGACTGATGTTTGACCCAACGCTGGGCACCGTGGCCTGGCCGAGTGGACCCATAAACTAACGGTCCCAGGGGGCTGTGCAGGGGCGAGGCCATGCTTGGTTTTCACAGGTGAGCACATCCCCATTAGCCCCAGTCGGGTGCTGGGGCGCTGGGGTCTCAGCTAACGTTTGTGGCTGTGACCCCCGATAAAGAAAGGTTTATACTGTGCGCCAGCAACGTTCATGAGACAGGAGCAACAGTTTCACGGAGCAACACTGAGAGTGACCCCATCCACGCCCCTCCATTTGTTTCTTTGAAACATCGCGAGGTCCCCGGGTTAAATCCAAAACTGGCTCCTATACTCAGAGGGGAAGGAGAGACTAAAGAGAGAGGTAGACCCCACAGATGGGTAAGAGGCAGGTTTAGTAAGTGAGGGAACTTACATACAAGGCTTGTCTTGGGCGGCACAAGACCGGTAGGCGTACACACCCGCCCACCAGAATCTGGAGAGTTTACATAGAGGCCTTAAGGGGGCTCAGTCACATATACCATCCAGATGGTCTCAACAACGCATGCCCACTCAAGGCTGCGTCCTTGAAACAGCTCCTAGTGCGGGGAACGGTGGGTGGAACATACATTCCCAGGATGAGGAGGGGGAGGAGCCCCCGATTACCCGGGTCCAGCTCTCAGGCTCACTCCATGACCTACTCCAAAACCATCGGAGGTCGAAAGCTGGGTCACCCAGGCAGTCAGATCTGGTGGGAGCATGGTACCAAGTGAGGGTGAGCTGGTGGCCTCCCATTTCCTCTGTGGGTCCACACACACGTCTGTGCGTTCTGGATCACGCTATAAACTGTGAGCCACTGAGGGTCGTGATCGTACAAGTTGGAATGGCCGCTGGAGTGCAGCCAGGCCCTCAGAACCTCAGCAGGCATGGCTGCAACTTGGGGGGACGCTGGGGGCCTAGCTGAAGCCCCCCCCCCCATAACCTTGCAGAGTCATAGTAGGAATTAGGAAGTCTGGTCCCCATGGGAGACGCAAAATGAACGTAAGTGAGCCCCCTGGGGGTCCCAGCTGTGGGAGAGGTCTCCCCTCTCTGGGGAAGCTCCCCTACCCCCCCACCCACAGGCATGGGCAGCGTGAAGCTGCTGTCTGAATTGTCTCCATTGGGCTTCTGTGTCCCAGGGCAGGCGCCCGACTCGGCTCTTGAGCCAGTGAGTGAGGTTCAGAAGTCCCCGTGTCCTCCTCCCCGGGCAGAGGGGGCAGTTGGGCAGCACATACTCTCTCAGCTGAATCGGGGTCCCTGCAAGAGCTGGGCTTCCTCCATTGCTACACGATCTCCTAGAAAGGGAAATACATTTGAAAAGGCTTCATTCCGAGGCCTCACAAGGTCTGGCAGGTGTTACTCCATAACTTGGAAGAGGCTTGAAGGTGACAGCCACCCACCTACTCCTCTTGGGGCCCAGCCCAGGGCAGCCCGTCCTCCCAGCTCCAGATGGCCCGCCTGCCCTGTGCCACCTGGGCGCATCCTCAGGGCCCCTCAGGCCCCATCTGCAGAGTGTCATCTTACTTCAGGGGGCCACACGCTCTTCTCCCCACCCACCTCCCGGAGGGCCTGGCCCCCACCGTCAGGTCAGCCTGCAGCCCCCTCCTGACTTTTGGGTCTGTCCCTCTCCCCAGTGTTGGCTCCACTCCCAGAGGTCTGGTTGGGTAACTAGCTAGTTAACCAGATAAACTAGTCCCTGATAAGAGATGTTCTGGTTCCTACTGCAGCCTCCCCTCATCTCCCCTCCGCCTTAGGCCTGGGTGACCCCACTGCCACCTCCCCCAAGAGGCCAGGGTCCCTTCCTCCCAATGCATCTTCCTGAGTTCTCTCTCTCTCAGCTTTCTGAGAGGGTACCAACAAGATTCTTCCTGTGGGTTCTAGAAAGAGAGGATGCTTGTTTCTTGGTGCCGGGCCCCAGACCCGGCTCTCGGGTGGGCATTTATGCGCCGCCACGACTGGAGGCTCCTCGGAAAACAGCCAGTGTTTGGAGAAACCAGATCTGTGCCCCAGGAAGCAGGATCGTCTGTCGACTTGGGATCTCTAGCTCCCACCCCTGCCCGTGGCCGGCTTGGTTGTAGCTCAGAAAGGTGAAATTTCATGAATAATGGCGTCTGTGTGTGTGTGTGAAAAAACCTAACCTGAGAGCCTTGGTTTGAAGTTCATATATACTTGAAGTTGTTGGTTCTTTGCCATCAACAACAACTTGGATCAATGGTCTCTTTCAAGATGCTGGAAATGCAGAGGGCTCACGTCGGGGCTGTTTTCCTTGTTTGCCGAAGGGGACCTGGCACAGAGCACAGCTTCTCGCTTACACGGGGAGGGTTTGCGTGCACAGCGCCGGGCCTGGGCCACGCCCGGGGGGTGCAGGGGCTGGATTCTGTAAGGTGGGCTGAGGGCGGCCCGCACACTCTCAGCAGAGGGAGGGTGATGGGAGGTGCTGGTCTCACAGCCGGCAGACCTTCAGGGTGGGTGCCCCCGTTTATTGTCAGCCTGCCCATGCCGGGTGGCTGAGGCGACTAGCTGTCTCCAGGCTCACATGGAGGGAGAAGGAAGTGGGTTCAAGCTGGGCCGGCCTGACCCAGAGGCTCAGCAGTTCATACCATGCTTTCTAAGTTGTGGGTTCCTGACGTGGAGAAAGCCCGGTTTAGGTCTTTATTTCACTGACTCAGTGAGCAGTTAACAGATCAGCTCTGCAGTGGTCCTGTGCCCATCAGGGGTCAGATGTGCAGGAAGATGGTACTGTCTCCGCAGATGTCCCTTCCGGGAATCGGCGAGCAGGGAAGGAACTGACGTGGCCAGCGCTTCTGCCCTACGCCTGGCTATGCTGGCTGTGTTAGTGCTGTGTCTCGTGGTGGCCTAAGCACCACATTTTTCTGGCTGCTCAGTACCCTCTTCTATAGCTCTGACCTCCGGTTTGTCAATTCCTAATGTTAAGTCCAGAAAAGCCAGTCGCTGCCCCTCCCATTAGACCAATCTGTGGTCCGTTCTCTCTGGAACGGCAGGAGCAGCCTCACTGGCTGTTGCGGGGTTGGGAGGTCTCTGTGCCTTTGCCTGCCTCCTGGACGGCTGCCTCCAGGACATCTCTGATCCAGTCAGAGCTTGCCAAGCCCCTGAGAGTTTCGGACCTGCCCTGGGTGCCCTGGCTGGGCGTCCCTGGCCTTATTAGAAATGGGACACGGTGGCATAGGGGCAGGGGAGAAGCAGTGCCGGCTGGGTATTACTTGGATTCTCCCCTCATTGATGGGTTCTGTTCTCAGCCAATTCTCTTATCCTTCTTGGACCTCAGCTTACTCCAACCTTAAAAGGGGAGTGACGTGAGCCTTTTTGTCATATGGGGTTGTGTATATGAAAGCATTTGGAAAAGTTTGACGCATAAATATAAAAGATAAAAATGAAGGGGCTGGCCCTGTGGCCGAGTGGTTAAGCTCGCGCGCTCCGCTGCAGGCGGCCCAGTGTTTCGTTGGTTCGAATCCTGGGCGCGGACATGGCACTGCTCGTCAGACCACGCTGAGGCAGCGTCCCACATGCCACAACTAGAAGAATCCACAACGAAGAATATACAACTATGTACCGCGGGGCTTTGGGGAGAAAAAGGAAATAATAAAATCTTTAAAAAAAAAAAAAAAGATAAAAATGAAACAAAATGCATTCTATTTGAATAAAATATAAAAGTACAAATATAGAATGTTAGCCAGGTCCCCGGAGGTTGCCCCTTGCTGAGAAGACGGCAGGAGGGTATAACCGGTGCAGGTCAGGTGGGCTGAGCAGGCAGGGTTTTCAAGAGCCACCAAGTTGGAGAAGTTAACTGACTCATCCAAGGTCACCTCTAGTGAGTGGCTGGCGGGGACAGAGGTCAACTATAGAGCGCGGGCATCCCTTAAGAGTGTCCCACACTGAACACCAAGCACGGAGGGTCACTGTTTAAAATCACAATGCCACACAATACCATGAAACAGGAAAGCTCGTTTCATTTCACCCTCCAACAAAAGGAGTTTCTCTCTTGGAGTCCACCTGCGCCAGAACCCAGTTTCCTAAAGGAAGGAGCAGAAAGTTCTGGATCGTTGTGAAGAGTAGCTTTCTAATTTTGGAGGTCCACATTATGTTTATTCTACTTTGAACAAACGCGCGGCTGGCAGAGTCTCCAAAGACTTGTTGGCCTCTAAACCACGTGGTTTGCTCGCTGCAGAGATCTAAGAACCTCGTTGGAGGTTCGGTAAAGGGACTGAGTTTGTCTTGGTTTGCGTTTCTGGGATACTACTGCGACCTTGAGCAAGTGAAAGCCTTGGGCTTGGTCCAGGAAATCTGAGCCACCTTGTAAAAGTTAAACAAATGTATAAACTTGGGAGGATCCTCATCATGGCCTACAGTGACATTTCCGTTTGAGTTTGGCCATGGCCAAGTGTCATACCGAATGTGTGGGTTCATTGCAGTTGACAGTGCTTCTCTTCAGGCCAGGAAAAGGGAGGCACATGTGATGGCCATGACCTTGAGTTCTAAAGGGTGGGAGCTTGTGTGATGGCCA
>NC_060274.1:2170827-2190487 GCF_021613505.1 Equus quagga
TGGCCATGACCTTGAGTTCTAAAGGGTGGGAGCTTGTGTGATGGCCATGACCTTGAGTTCTAAAGGGTGGGAGGCACATGTGATGGCCATGATCTTGAGTGCTGAAGGGTGGGAGCACGTGTCATGGCCATAACCTTGAGTTCTTGGGGAGTAGGAGTGAAGGCATGTGTGATGACCATAACCTTGGCTTCTGAGGGGAATATGATCTTGAGTTCTGAGAGCTCTAGGTCGTAGGAACTATTTTCTGTGACTGGGCGTTGTGTGCTCTGTGTGAGTCAAGGCCGCTTTTGTCCATCTCGTCTTTGGCCAAGTCTGCCTCCTGGAACAGCTGCCTGTAGGTCATGGTGGCCTTCTCATTGGACCAGGTATCCATCTATTCCGTGGGTCTCTTTTGAGAACT
This sequence comes from Equus quagga, assembly GCF_021613505.1. Taxonomy (NCBI): domain Eukaryota; kingdom Metazoa; phylum Chordata; class Mammalia; order Perissodactyla; family Equidae; genus Equus; species Equus quagga. The sequence goes on from NC_060274.1 coordinate 2,171,228, forward strand.
TAATATGGCCAAAGCATTTGTCAAAGCCGTGGGGACACACCTGTGCCAGGACGGACAAGCCGTGCTGTCAGCAGCTTCTCACAGGGAGCAAGGCAGGTCACAAGTGAGAAATAAGAAAGGTCGTCTGGGCTCCATCCAGGGTCAGGAGGAAACAGAAGCCCGGTGTTGAGCCCCTCCATCAGACGGGCACCCCAGTTCCATTCAGCAAGTTTAGTGGCTGCCTGCTGGGTCCTCGTGTTGCTCTACGACCCTGGTTCTCCAGGTGTGGATCCTGGGTCAGAGGCATCAGCAGCCCCAGGGAGCTTGTTTGAAATGCAGATTCTCGGGCCTCTTCATAGCTGGGCCTGTTCCAGAGGGTCCGGGCTGCCGTCAGCCCCCCAGGTGACGTAGATGCACGAGAGCTGGAGAACACGCTCTGGGGGGTGAGGGGACACCGAAGAGGCGAGATGAGGGCGACAGGGGCCGAGCAGCCCCCAGAAGAGCAGAGTGGGGGAGCTGAGGTTAGACTGGAATCTTCCGAGGATGGTGGAGGATGCGGACAGGAAGGAGAGAGTGGAGAGGCTGTTCCAGGCAGAAAAAGGGCCTGAACCGGGTTCCCGAGGGGTGGCGAGCAGAGTGTGTGGGAGACGATTCAGGGCAGGGGCCTGGCCAGTCCCTTGAGGGGTCCGGGCAGCATTGGGGGCCACGGGCCGCAGGCTCCGGGTCTGTCCAGCCCCGCGGTTCTGAAGGGTGGCGTGGGGAGAGGCGTTTGGGTTGACAGCAACATTTTTGTTCCCAGGAAGTTGTGTCGAGAGCCAGGAAGGTTTGGGGCACCCTCTGTCTTTATCCACCAAGTCCTTGAAAAGTCATCAGCACACGTCCGTGACACTGACACCTGCGGTTCACAGGGCATCCTTTTCCTGCAGAGCCCGGGGCAGCACAGGAGTGGACCCAGGGCCCAGCGCACCTCAGGGCCGCTGGAGTCGGCTCAGGCCAGGCGGTAAGGGTTCCAACCAGCAGTCCAGAGCGAAGTTGGCAGAGAAGCCTCGGGTGGGACCAGGAGACTCGGCTTCCAGCCTCCGTTTGCAAATGTGTGAAACGGAAATAATCGCCCGCCCCGGAGGGCGGCTGAGCATCAAAGTGGCCAATGCTCAAGGCATGTCATGGAGGCGTTGTAACTCCATGTGTATTTGCTGAGCGCAAACAGTGGGCCAAGAGCTGCTCTGGGCAGTGGGGATGCAGCTGTGACTAAAGCAGCAGTGAGCCGAGCTTCCCTCCAGGTGAGAGAGTCAGGCGATAGACAAGTATAAGTGCCCAATGATGCTCAGTGCTGTGGAGGAGCGTGAGAACCTGGGAGCCAGGACAGGCCTCCCCAGTGAGGAGACATGGGAGCCGATTTCTGAAAGCAGTGAGGGCTCAAGTCAGGCGGATGTGCTGGAAAGAGCCTCCATGCAGAAGAACAGCACATGCAAAGGTCCAGGGGCAGGAAGACAGGAGGGGGCAGAGAGTGAACAGGGCCAGCCCTCGGGGGGCTCAAAGGTGGTGGTAACTGTTAGGACTCCAGCTTCTTCTCTGAGGAAGGGAGAGCATTTGCAGACTTGAAGCAAGAGCGTGGTGACCTGCCCCCCATTTATCAAGATTTCAGGGGCTAAGATGTTGAGGAGACTTTGGGAGCCCACTGCAACAGTCCAGGCTGGAGACGAGAGAGGTGTGGACCGGGCGGTGCAGGCGGGGGACGCCGTCAGACGTGCTGGGAATTTTGAAGGTAAAACCATTAGGATTTGCTGCCATCTGGACTTGGGGTGGGAGAGAAAAAAAACCGAGGTGACTGCCAGGTTTTCTGTCCTGGGCAGGTGGGAGGATGGAATGACATGCCTCGGGGGCTGTTATTGTTTCCCGGTGACTAGGGCAGCACCTGCCAGCTCTCCAGGGGGCTCAGCAGATGTCCCTGGAGTAAGTGGACGAGTGGACCGGTGCTGGAGGGACTGGGGAGGGCTCGCTGGGTCTGCACTGCGCGCTCCGAGGTTTTTCATCTTTGCCGAATCGTCACGCTCGTTTTGGTGGCAGAGTCCAGCTTTCAAATGGAACCTGAGTGGCATGTCCATCTAAGGCCAAGCTGCTGTGGACAAGTCTGCTTGCCATTCCCCCTCCCAGCAAGGGGCCCTCAGGGACTTCGGGGGGACCCAAGGGCAGGTGGGGGGGTCTGCCCTGCTGCGGGCGGTAAGGGGTGCCCTGGACGTGCAGCACTTAAAGGCAACAATAAAACGCGTTAAAAGCCAGGCTGCCTTTTACTATCACTGTAGCAACTGTAAACCGTGTTGGTGTTAGATCACCTCGGCCCTTAGCGAAGGACCACCCCTCACCTTCCTCCTCTGCTTCACGGGAGGAGCCACACGTGTACCCAGGCCCGAAGAGCCAGGCCTAGTCACATTCCTGAGGAGGAGGATAGGAGCCCCCGAGGATGGGAGCTGGTCTGTCAGCACCAAGGGCAGTTCCTCCAGAAACCGTGGTGGGGCTGGTGGTGACCACATCCCAGGGGCTGTGACACTCTCGAGGCAGCAGTGATGGCCCCCTCTCACAGCGGAGGAAAGGAAAGTGCAGAGACTCAGGGACACCCTCCCCAGGTCGCCCAGCTGCCAGGAGGCGACCCCGCGTTTGAACCTGCAGCCTGGTGCCATCGTGGGCGACTTCATGGCCCGGCGCAGCCTTGCAGACGAGACACGGCCCCCAGTGCGTGGCCCCTGCCCCTTTTGCCCAAGTTCGTTTTACTTGTGAAAGGCCTTTCTCCTGAGCTGGGGCTCCAGGGTCCCTGTGAGTCGTGGGGGCGCGGGCACCATTCAGGGCCGGGGCCTACTGAGAAGAGAGCCAGCAGGCGGGCCTCCTGGGGGGGAGATGAGCAGACAGACAGGGGAATGGGGCACCTCACCTTGTGTGGATAGCTTACATATTTGGGAGGGTTCAACTCCACTGAACGGAATCGAAGGCCGGTGCTCCTGTGACGGAGGTGTGGAGTAGGAGGTGAGGGTGGGAGGGCGCTCGAGCTCAGAGGGTCTGTCTGTGTGTCTGCACAGCTCTCCTGCTGGCCTGGGCTGCGGGCATGGGGTGCGGAGCCCCCCACTGAGCCTCTGCCCTTTGCCCGGCGGCCTGTTCACAGGTCGCTTCACTCTCCTGGGCGTCGGTGGGGGCGCACCTGCAAATCCTGAGTTAATAGCGGTGGTGGCCAGGCCAGTGTTCGTGTGCGGGAGTGTCCGCCACAGGGAGGAGGCAGGCAGGCAGAGAATGCTAAGAATCTGCTCTCTGGGCTGGAAGGGGAAACGGGATCCAGGAGCAGCAAAAAGGGCTGGGCGGCCCGGCCACCGTCGCCGTGTAATTAACTGGCCCACTCCTTTTCTTCCGACTCCCTCCTCCAGTCCTGCTGTTTCTTTCCAAGCAGGGAAAAAGCTGGTCTAGACTGTTGGTGGGGAGCGCTTGAAGTCTGTGCAGAAACTGATATGTGATAATGTACGCCTGAAATTGACACCACGTTATGAGCCAGTATGACTCCAACAAAATTATTTTTTAAAACATAAATAAAAAGAGGATTTGAATTAAAAAAAAGAAAACAGTCGCCCCTGGGGAGCAAGGCACAGGGCGATGCCAGGGCCCCTCTGCTGCCCTAGTTTTGGGAGCCGGTGACAGTGACAGGAGGGTGGGTGGCTCTGGCCTCAACACCCGTGTCCCAGCTGGAGCAGGAAGGGCTCAGGGCTCCCCCGAGAAAAGAGGAGGAGGTGTTCACGTTACTGCCCCCAGTCCTCCTGGCCCTGGAACCATGGATTCCCGTCTGCCAGCCCCATCCTGGGGGCGTCCACACCTGCGGTTCAGGGCCCAGATCCTGCTCACCCCAGACCCCATGAACTCTGTGCCAGGGATGGGCCCCCCTGCCCTGTCCACATCCCACACGGTGGGCACTTGAATATCCCCACGTCACAGCCAATTCTTCCAGATCTGTTTGGGGGCTTGCCAGGTAAAGGCCACTGTCATTCCAGTTGGCTTCTCAGATATTTTTACTGTTCTGGTTAATTCATTTATTTTCTCTCTTATTAAGTAGATTGGCCAGGGTCTAGTGGTGTAGTGGTTATGTTCGTTCACTCGGCTTCAGGGAACCAGGGTTCACTGGTTCAGATCCCAGGTGCGGATCTAGCACACTGCCATGCTGTGGCGGCATCCCACATATAAAATAGAGGAAGATGGGCACAGGGCCAATCTTCCTCACCCAAAAAAAAGAATAAATTGGCTAATTTTTCTGGTTTCAGAACACTTGCTCGCTATGATCCATTTCCCTGAGACAGAAACCGTTCTGTTAGCATTCACACAGAAGGCACACATCTTCAAGATAGACTTGACTTCTTAACACATTGGCCCCAATTTTTTGTCTTGTGTCCCCCTTTTTCTGAAGGAAGCGTGAACAGTGATGTGTTCTGTGAGTGAGCAGTTGACTCAGGACCTTTGTCCCATGTGGCATCCAGTCCCGGGGGAGCAAGCTGACACATACGTCCAGACATGCCCCACCCCTCTGGCCCCCTCACTGGACTGGGGTTTTCAGTCTGATTGGGGCACTGGGCAGGGAGCAGCCGTGGGCAGGGCCTGTCTCGGGGTGGTGAGACCATGGCCTCTGTAGTGTCACCCAGAGAGGGATGTTCGCACATGGCTGTGGGGGCAGCCATCTCTGGTGTGCCCCATGAGGTCCCTCCCCAGGGACTGGGGGGCCTCAGTGCTCCTGTCGCTGCGATCTATGTTCACAGCCCTCGTCCTGCTGCAGCCACGTGGCAGGGTGCGGCTGGCTCCTGCAGGTCCCTAGACCCTGGTCCTTTCCTTGTCTGTCACCATCATGTCCCTGGACCTTAGCCTGACAGCATCACCCAGACGCACCCCATAAATGTGCTGTGTGAGGCCTGTGGGTGGCCTGGTGGCAGCCCAGGAGCCCTGCTCCCACCTGCAGGGATTGGGGCCATCGCCTGTCGTTCAGTAAACGAGGAGCGAGTGACACCAGGGTGCGGCGGGCCCTTCTCTCCAAGACCAGGTGCTCCCTGCCACGCGTCCCTGCGGAGCCTGCAGCCCCAGGGCAGGCAAAGGAAGTGCAGCTCTCGGTGGGGCGGGTGCCGGGCTGGGCTGTGCTGGTCCTCCAGGCCTGCTGTGGGCTTTGGGCTTCAACTGTGGTCTGGAGGCCTGAGTGGACAGCTAATGGGACATCCGCTGCCTGGCCAGCAGGGGCTCTCCGCTGCCTCCCCGCCTTCCTGGCTGGCTCATCCTCAGCTCCAAATGCAGACAGGCCCTGGACACCTGCAGGGCGACCCGTGAGTGTCCGTCGTGGCCGTGCTGGGCTGGCCTGGGGTCCTTGGCTCCCGCTGCCCGGCCAAGGCCCATCCCAGGACGAGGGGCACCGGGCGGCAGTCAGGCCCCTGTGCTTCCCCCAGTGCTGACCTCTGTCCTTCCAGAATTCAGGAATCAAGCTGGAGTTGTTCATAAGCATGAGCACTTTTCACGTGACTCCAGAAGGGTCTCTGTAGGTTTGGGTCTTAGAAATACTGTGACCAGGCACCCTGGACCAGCCACTTTGCTCCTTGGTGCCTCAGTTTCCCTCCTTATAAACTGAGCATAATGTGTTGGCCTGGCCAACACTCCTCCTCAGGAAAAAGTGAGAATAGAGGAAACGCTTTCCAAGGGGCTGTGACAGCAGCCAGACGGCCGGATGGGCAGCCCTGGGCTCTCTTCATGACACAGTGTGGGCCAGGCGGGTGAGGCCCAGGGGAGGGGGCAAAGTGCATGCCGGGCAGTGGGGGTCAGGTGGAGGAGAGGCTACTAAGCAGCTCGACCTTGGAACCGAGATTCCTGCTCCCTAACGTGGTCATCGTGACCCTAAGCGGCCACCTCAGCAAATGGCTCGCCCCGCCCCGAGGAAAAGAGTCGACAGGTGTTACTAGTGGTGCAGGCGGGGACTTCGAGGGGACAGTGTGTCCTCTGCCATCAAGGCTACGTGCTCACACATGCACACACACCGAAACGCGCGTACTCGCACACTCTTGCACACGTTTGCACACATACATACCCATACGTGCACACAGACGCACACACGCTCACACACACCTGCTGGGAAGTGACACCCTTCTGGCAAATGGTTGCATCTCATGCCATCTATTGAATGACTTCTGTGTTTTCTATTTTGTAACTTATGTATTTTAATAGCTTTATTGAGGCACGATTCACGTATTATAAAATGCATTTGTTTTAAGTGAACAATTTCATGCACTTTACTAAATTTATGGGTCGTGCAACCACCACCATCTAATTCTTCCCGTCACCCCAAAACAAAACCTCGAGCCGGTGGTCAGTCACACACCTGCTTTCTGCGTCTGTGGGTGTTGCCTTTTCTGGACGTTTCAAGGAATCCTATAATATACATCCTTCAGGTCAGCTTCTCTGGGTAGCCTGAGATTTTTGATATTCATCCTCATACCGGTACTCCATTCCTCTTTATTGTTGAATTATTTTCTTGCATTTTTATTGGCGAATCCTGTACTTTATGGACTCACGTTTCAGCAGCTTTATTTCCGGAGCATTCTCAGCAGACCCATAGTGTTAGAGGAGGAAGACCAATTCTCCAGAAGAAAGAGAACGGGGCAGAGAAGAAATCTCGGGGCGCAGCCCGGGAGGAGGCCAGGGCAGTGGCATCAGGATGGCCCCGGGTTCACGAGAGCCGCCTCCTCTTCCCTCGTGGTGCCCCCTACCCCTCCGCAAACCCCAAGGTCACAAGCTGTAGTAGATTTTCGCACATTAGCAGTTTCAACTTGGTCGGTCCAGAAGACAGTGCTTAGAAGTGGCCTTCATCTCGGGGCCTTGCCACTCAAAGGAGAAAGCTCTGATTTTTCTTGAGCAGCCAGAGAACAGTGGTCCTTGCCTGGTGGGAGGTGTGGTGGGCAGCGAGGTGGCCCTGGGGCTGACCGGCCGTGACAGTGGAGCCTCTGCAGCCTTTCCAGGAAATGACCTCACTCCCCGTGACACTCTGTGATCACTTCACTGGCCCTGGGGCTGACAGCAAACTGTGGACCCTTGGGAGACCCCTGGAGGGAGGGCAGGATCTTGGGTGGGAGACCCCCCCCATCGTTCAGAGATTTGCTCTTATCAGGAAGAATGCAGGGGTCTCTTCCTTTTATTTTTTCTCACTAAGATGTTCGGAGCTTGTTTGCCAACTGTCACCTAAAACGCGCCAGCACCCACACAAGCAGCTGGGGGCACTGTCACCCCCACCGGACAGAGGAGAGAACTGAGGCCAGCTGCATCGGGGCTTGGGGTCATCAGCTGCCCAGCAGAGGCTAACGTTGGTCCCGGCTCTCTGTCCTGGGGAGAAGTTCCCCTTCTGTGTCCCTCCCTGCCCCAGTTCAGGGGCTCCGGCCCACTGTCACCCCGTGGTCTCCGTGCAGGCTGGTGCGTGCTCTGCCCAGCCGCTCTGCTGCCTCCTGTCCTCCGTGCCCTCAGACGCCATGGGAAGGAGCGTTTACCAACGTCCTCTCTTGTAACAGCAGCACCAGCGACCTTTAGTCAGCAGGTCACAGGCCACCCAAGCCAGAGAATTGAGCAACTAGGAGCACACGTGCTGGGTTATCACCAGCCCCAGCATCTGTCCTCCGGGGCTCCTTGCCTTTTTAAGAACTGTTACGTTGCCAGCTAAAAGGACACACGTGTCCCATGATGAAATTCCTGGGACCTTCCCAGCTGCCCCTAGAGGACCCTCCTGTATTTGTCAGATCTCTCAGATTCGCTCCAAAAGAGGGACGTCCGGGGACCCTGCTTGGATTCGCCCGATGATGGGACACCAGCGTGCTGGCCAGCCCTGTGGGAGCCCGCACACCCTCAAAGGGTTGTTCTCAGGGTTCAGTGGCCTCCTCTGGCCCCCGCCCCTTTGATGCCACCGTTCTCCCAGAGGGTCAGAGTCCCCAGGCGTCAGCTCACCCCTGCCGGGAGAGGATGGCTGCCACCGGGGCTGTGCTTCTGAGCACCCACCTTCACCTGCTGCAGGTGTACCCACCGTGGGGCAGGGAGGAGGTAACCTGATGCCAGGGGCCGTGACAGAATGGTCACCAGTTTCCACTACTAAAGGGAATCAGAGTGGGCTTGCTGTGGAAGCGGTGTTTCATTTCAGGGGTTCATTTCCCTCCGCAGACGTGAGCGGGAGGGTGTGGTAGGGGGGCCCGGGTGTGCACCCCAAGACTCCGAGGGCCTTTCTGGGCACTGCGGCCCCTGCCCCTCGCTCTCCTCCAGCTTCTCCAGGAACCTCGGTGGTGCCCCTGGTTCTGGCACCTGCGTCCTGGCTTTGGGGTGGCCCTTTCTCTGGGTCCTGGGAAGGGGGAAGGGGGATGGGGGAGGAGGGCAGCCTGGATTAGGGCCCGGAGCTCCGAGGTGGTCCACTGGGGGTCGGGTCAGCCACACGCAGGGAGGGCGGGGCCAGCCTGACATTGTTTATTTGCATTCCAATCAACCTACACACGTCCCAGCTATTTATAACCCTGGACCTTGTCCTGGATTCCTGGCCCCACTGGTCTCTCAGGCGTTTTCCCAGCCAGGAGCTCAGCAAGGCGCCCGGTCCCCGGGAAGCCTGCCGCTGGGTGAGTCTGGGGTGTCGTTCGCCTCTTCTGTGGCTAGACTTCAGAGGAGGACCCAACAGGTGGTGACACGTGGCCCCTGTCCCTCCCGGGGCATGTGGGCTGTCAGCTGCTCAGCCCCATCCTGGCCCTGCCCCCGACAATCTCTCTCCTGCAGGAGGCGATGGAGGGGAGCTGGTCGTGAGCACTGCGTGCGGCCGGTGGCGGTGGCCCCTGGACAGCGAGATGACCCCGGAGCACAGGGACGTCCTGGTACTGCTGCCCACGCGGGAGCAGCTGCGGCTGGTCGTGGGGGTGAGCAGGGGGAGAATAGGGGGGTGAGGTGGCCATGGGGATGAGCATGCAGTAACCAGAGGGGGAACATGGGGTGATATCGGGGAGAGGCGGGAGGACAGTGGGGGCTGTGGAGGTGAATGGGACATGGGGGTAGACAGAGCCTACATCCAGGGGTGACCATGGGGATTGTGGGGGACCAGTGTGCTCACTGCCCTTCCCTCTTGGACAGGATCCTCTTATTTGATGCCACACTGACTGGGGCCACAGTAAGAGAAAATTTGCTCTGGCTCTGGCCACCTTCGCACAGTGCTGGTTTCTCTCTCACTCTCCATCCCACCGTGTCCGGTGCCCTGAGCTGAGCACTGCCCAGTCCCATGGTGTCCGGTGCCCTGAGCTGAGTGTCAGCCGGTCCCACCATGTCCCATGTCCTGAGCTAAGCGCCAGCCTGTCCCGCAGTGTCCAGTGTTCTCCCGGGTTGATTTCCTTCCGAGGGGCCCATCCCGTCAAGAGCTTCTTCCTGTGACCGGGGTGTGAGGATCTGAGTGTGGCTGTGTCCCCAGCCTGGCACAAATGCCAAAGTGCACTTGGAGAAGGAGATTCAGGCCCGGGCGATGGGAGTGCAGGCCAGGCCGTCCCACCTCGTCCATCTTCGGGGACCCTGAGGCCTCCCATCTGGGAGGTGAGAGCCGCAGGTCTGTTCTCCCAAGAAGGTAACACCGTTAGGAAGCGAGACGCTGCATTTGTGCATCACTTCCATCCCCAAACACCACAGCATTCAGACGGTCCACGCACACGCACAGCTCACGCGGCCCCGGGTGAGCATCTGTACGCATCCCTGGGCCTTCCTTGCCTTCCTGCTTCCCTGTCCGCTCTGGGCTTCGAGAGCACCTAGCTCTCTCTGAGCTCTCGATGGCCCGGGTGCACCTGAGTCTCGAGGGAGGTGACTTTTCTCTGACATCCTTCTCGAGCATCTTCCGGAGGCCACCCGGCCTCCTCTCCCTTCCTGCTCCACGGTCCCCAGCCTCCCACCTGACGCCCTCTGGTGATGCCCGTGTGGCCCGGCCACCTGGCCTCCCTCTGAAGGACAGCCACTCCGTGCTGTACAGCCAGCACCTGGGGTTCCCTGTGATGGTGCTGGGGAGATGCCCCGTTGACCCGTACCCATCACCTCACACAGGCTGCCCTTTTATGAGAGGTGTCAGTTACACGACTCACTGATTCATTGATTCTCTCAACTGCTCGATGATCGCTCACTGCTGGTGCGGCAGGAGGCCACCAAACTCTGAACCTGAGTGCTCACGTCTGCGAGCCTGAGCCCGCCAGGCTCCACAGCCCCTTTGTGTAAAGCGTAGACCAAGCATGGAATTGTAGCGTTCTTGGGAGGCTGACGCCTGAGCCCGGGTGGAAGCATCAAGGCTCTCTGGACAGAGTGGTGTGGCTCTTCCGCGAACTCCCTCCAGATCATCCAGCTGTAGAAACATCTGAGCCAGAGACCTAAGGCATTGCTGTGTGTCCCCCTCGTCGCACACAGCCTTTCAGTGTTGACCCAGCCTCTGATGACCCCGTGGCTGCGAGGACTGCACAGGCCTGGAGACCTGGCTAACCTGAGTGTGCAGGCGTGCCCTCCTCACCACGCTCGCCTGCTCACAGTCCTACAGGCGCCACCGGTCACCCGGGGACAGAGCGGTTCCCAAGCAATCACTTTCAGGCGACCCGTGGTCACCGGGAACGTCAGCCAGCATCCGACCTCACCCTGCAGACTCGGTCCTGCTCTCTCCTCCCTCCCTGGCAAAGCAGCGTCCCTAAGTAGGGGACAAGCTCGGGCTCCGCTTTTCCCAAGAGCTCGTGGGATGGGGCAGGTGGTGGGGAGAAGGCCCTCCGACACAGGGCTTCTCCAGGGGGCAGCCGTCTGGCGAGCCAGGGCGTGCAGACACCCCCTGCACTGTACATCAGCTGTCGGGGTGCGTGGGGACTGAATGAGAGCAGACACCAGTGGGGACACTGGGTGAGCAGTGGGGTGAGCCGCCTCCCACCTCTTTTGCAGGTGCAGGCCACCGGGCGCGAGCTCTTCCAGCAGGTGTGCGACCTGACGAGCATCCGGGAAGCCCACTTCTTTGGCCTCAGCGTGGTCAGAAGTAAGCAGGCATTGCCCCACATGACCCTACCCCAGGGACCCACCACCCATGGGCGCCGGCCTCTGCCAGGCTGGGGGCTGACTCTGAAGGAGACCCCAGGCCTCCACCTGGTGCCCACCCCACGCCCACATGTTCCAATGAGCACCCAGGCTGTCTGGGAGATTCCGAGCTGCATCTGAGCACATTTGCTCACACACTCACACACACATGTAATACTGACACACATGTGCACATTGTTACAGACATAGTGGCATGTGTGCACACACGCACACACTCACACTTTTAACATACACACAGAAAAAACACATGCATGTATACATGCACACACTCACACATCCACACACATGTACACTAACATGTATGCACATGCACACACAGTCACGCAACACTGCACATATGCACACACATACACGCTTGCACACATGCTCACACTTACACACACACTCATAAATGCATGCACATACATACACATGCTTGCACACTCACATGTACTCACTGTCCCTTCTCAGGAAAGAGTGGGAGAGCAGACTTCCGTGCTCATTCTGCAGTTTCTGAACCCCAGGCTACCTCCTTTGCTTTTGCTCTCCCAGGAGCTGTTTGTAGCCAGGGTTCTGCAAACACTTGTCCGTAGCAGAGTCCTGGTCCGGGGAAACCTCCCGGGGTTCCCGTAGAGGAAACCTACGGGCGGATGCGCTGGCGGGAGGCAGGGCGGAGCCCGGCCTCATCTCCCTGCCTGGTTCCCTCTGTGAGCCCCTGGCTCCATGGACGAGCGCTGAATGGGAGCAAGGTGAAGCCGAGGGGCTGCCTGTCAGGGAGCCCCCGGTGCTGATCCACACGGTGCTCTGACAGGGGGCATGTGAGCGCCCAGCTGTGCCCGAGGAAGCAGATGGTGCTGCCTGCATGCAGCTTGTTACGTGACAAGGGTGGGTCTCATCTGTCACTGGGGGCTCCAGGTTATCAGCACAGGGAACTGCTTACCCCAACCAAGATGAGGAGATGGACAGACGGAGACGAAACATGTCAGCTCTGTCACAGCCCACCCTCTGCCTGATCCTCTGGCCTCTGCCCCCAGCCTCGGGCCGGTGGCCGAGCATCCTCCCTCAGTGTCCAAGTGAGAGAGGAGGGGGAGAAGGGGAGGGGAGGTCCCTCACAGTAATGGGGTACTGAGGGCTCCGGCCCCTTCCACGGCCATGTGGCAGCTTTGTCCTGCAGACTTTAAAGTATTTTTTCTGAATGACGCAATCCTGCTGCAGCTCCTATGTGATGTGTCGGGGTCATATCCCCGTGTTGGATTTTTTCACTCTCAGCTGGCAGAGAAGGTTCTGGAATTGGGGTCCCAACCCTTCCAGGCTCAGACAAAATTGGGAACTACAGAAAGACGGTGCTACAGGCCTGCGGGCACGGCACCCAGCCTGGGGTTCGTCCCTTGAAGGAGCAGATTCCAGTTTTGCTATTAAATTTTAATATCGGTGGACTTTTCCCAGTTTGCAGGGGGAAGCTGAGTTAATGGGTAGCTTTGCCCCAATTTGCTGTTTTTGTCCACAGCCACCGTTTTAACTGTTGGACTCTGGCCGCTCTGTGTCTGGGTACCCATAGACAGGAAATCAGAGGAAACCCGTGTTTATATAGAAGAGTGACTTATGGGGGGGGGGGTGCGCCCATGGTTGGGTCTTGTGCTTCGTACCTGTCATCTTGTTCTAGAATTGTTCTGCTCGCGGGACCGAGGTCATCCTTGCTGCGGAAAGCTCCCGGCTCCTTGGTGGGCCCTGATGGAGGCCCAGTCTGCAGGGAGAAGGCTGGGGACCCCACTGGCTTCACAGACGAAGGTCTCATCTTACAGGGCGGAGCCCACCTGCGTGAGCAGGCACCCCAGGCAGAGAGGGGAGGCAGTGACACTCGGTGAATTCATGGTGGAAGTCTGCTTAGACCTGATGACCTGGGGTGATGCAGACTTTGGGTGCCCTGTCCCTCTGGGTGTGGGCTGTGCACGGACGGGCATGCAGGGAATGTTCCGGGCTCAGGTGAAGTGGGCCGGTGTGTTGTGGATCTGGACGCAGGAATGAAGAAACACCCGAAGGCCCCGGGGCTAGACGCTTTGTTGGGGCGGGCGGCGTCTTTGCCAGCCGATCAGGCGCCGTCTGGGGCTTGTCACTGGGCATCCGGCCTCTGTGGTGCGTGGGGTCGTTGTGGGTGGGAGCCGCGGCCGCTTCTCCTTGTAGCTGTTCCCCAAAACACGAAGGGAGCCAGGGCGCCCTGGTGCTCCTTCGCTCTGAGATCCACTCCAGAGATGGCCAAGCTTACTATCGGGCGTCAGTTCTGTCCTTGGGGTCTGTGGTTGGTGTCCCCCGCCGCGGTGTTTGAAATGAAAAAATCAGCCTGGAGGAAAGCAAGGAGAAGGTTGGATGTCCACGCTCTGCTCTATTATGCGAGGGTTTAAAGTGTCTTTAACAAAAAAGAACTCAGGAGGGAGTCACGAGATGCCCCAGAAACCCTGGGGAGGGGTCTGTTGCTTTTGTCACGGGTCAGATAAACAGAAGGACACGTGCCGGCATGTTGGGAACAGTCATCTTGGGAGAGCGGCGGGCTGGGTTTCTGCTCCGTTCTGTCTTCTGTGCATTTGGGTTTTCTGCACTGAGAGCACACTGCTCTCCTAAGTGGGAGGAAACCTCAGTGCATCCCCTATCCCAAACGGGGGCCTTCCCCTGGAGGGAGAAGTGGGCCTTGACCCAGAGCAATTGTGTTGGCCACGCTCAGTGTCTCTCTGCCACCTGCTGCCCTGGAGCATTCCAGAAAGAATGCCTTTCCTTCCCTAGCCGTCTTTGGCTTCGGGGTGCTCTTAGCAATGAGGTGGGCGAATCATGATTGCTGTCTGCACGGTTTTAGAATTGCCTGGAATTCCTCCGCGACCTGGTGTCAGCAGCCCGATGCCCCACTCTCACTCACCTCTCCTGGCACCTGCGAGCCGCGGGTTTGCAGCTGTTCCTCCCGAGACTTGCTGCAGCCACCGACACTCTAGCTTCTGTCTTGTGTTTCCCAAAATCTTGGCTGCCTTATATCTCATTGTCACCCACCCCTGTTACCTCCGTAGAATTCTGCAGACAGACAGCCCTGTGTGCTCGGCCTGGTCTGGACCCCCGAGCTCACGCATCCTCATTTTTACAGGCGGCCCGGAATTCCATCTGTGAACTTCCCACCTCCGGCCAGAGGACCATGAGAGTGGCCCACCTTTCCCCGGATCAGCGGTGCTGTGACGAGCATCCTATAGAACACCCTTTCTCTCACCTGTGACATTATGGCCTTAGATTAAAATCTTAGAAGTGGGCTTACACCTTCCAACACAGACACGTTTCACGTTTTAATGGATGCTGGCAGCTGCCTGATGGCAACGGAGTCAGTCCCGGCCACGTGGCCTGGGGGCAGCATCCGACCCCGGTTTGCACTGGCCATTAAATCTGACCAGCATGATGACCACTTTCAAAAGTGAGCATTCGTGTGCCGAGAATCTTGAGCCGGATTTGGGCTCAGAAGGCTGTGTGGACCCGAGAAGGGATTCTCAAGAGGCGGGTTCTCCAGTGAAAGGGTCACCTCGTGTGGGGGGTGCAGTGGCTGTCCCTCCACCCTCAGCCCTCGGGGGAGTCAGTGACGCCTCTTCACCCCGCCATGTCCACTCCTGCTTCTCCTTCTCCAGCTCTCCGTCTGACCTCGTTCAGCCTGGACTTTCCACTTAACTTTTTCTGATCCCCTAGTTAAAGTGTCGGGACCGTAGGACACAGTGTGGTGAACAGTCAATGGTAGAAAAAGTGGGTCTTCAATGAAAACTACCTCTCCATCCCCCCAGGGAACCTGCGGAGGGTTGGGGGGTCCTCCCAAAAGGTCCCCTTGTAGATTTTTCGCAGTCCAGGCCCCCACCCAGGGAAGAGCGGGTCTGAGAGGGTCAGGCAGGCGTTGGGGGCCGTGGGGTGGCTCAGACCCCCAAATCCAGCCCTCGCCACCCGATCCTCTGCCCAGCCTGCTGGGAGGAGCAGGGCCCTGGGCTCCCCGCTCCCAAGGGCCGGGCCTCTCTGCAGACCCCAGACCCTGCAGACATCTCTTCTCCCCCACTCCCCACGGGGGACGCAAGGGCTGCTTGGTTCCCACAGTCCTAGGATTGATTACAAGGCCCACAGCCGAAAAATTTCATTAAGTTTGGAATGTGGCTGCATTCCAGAGGGCTGGGGAGGCCCGGGGGAAGCACGGAGATTGGAAAGTGGGCTGAGCCCTCCCCAACAGAATGTGCCCCTGGGCGTGGGGCGTGGACGGCGACACTCCCACCACCGGGCAGAGCTCCTTAGACCCAAAATGGAGCCTCCATGGACTTTTCCGGCCCTGCCCAGCCCCTGGAGGCTGCAGTGGACCACGCCCTCTGTCCCACGTGAATTACTTTTAAAACTGTGGGGACACGCAGAGTCTTAGGGACCGGGGTCCTCACTGTGCTGAAGGCATCTGAAAGCAAATCAGGGTCTTTGTGACTGACTGAGCGGCCAGTCCAGCTTTTCCCTCAGGACCTTTGAGTCTTAGACGTGGAAGAGATGCTAAGATTTTTTTTTTTTAGAGCAGTTTTAGGTTCACAGCAAAATTGGGTGGCAGGTAGGCGGACGTCCCATAGACCCCCTGCTCCCCTGTCTGCATGGCCACCCCCAATACAACGTCCTCGCCAGAATGGGACATCGGTTACAACTGACGAGTCTGCGCTGACACACCATAACCACCCAGAGTGCATGGTCACACAGGGTTCACATTGGCTGTTGTGCAGTCTAGGGTTTAGACAAATGTGCAATGACATCTACCCACCCTCACAGGACCATACAGAGTATTTTCACTGCCCTAAAAATCATCTTTGCTCCACCCCTTCATCCCTCCCCCCCCCGCCCCGCCTCGCTCAGCAACCACTAATATTTTTTTCTGTCTCCATGGTTTTGCTTTTTCCAGAATGTCTTATAGTTGGGATCATACAGGGTGTCGCCTTTTCAGACTGGCTTCTTTCACGTAATAATGTGCATTTGAGGTCCCTCCACGTCTTTTCATGGCTTGCTAGCCATTTCTTTTTAGTGCTGAGCTAGACCTCATGGTCTGGAGGTACCACAGTTCATTCATCCATCACCCACTGAAGGGCATCTTGCATTACGGAGTTCTGACCCTGCGTCTGTCTGCCCCTGCTAGCAGGATGGTCGGGTGGAGCGAGGAGGTGGCCTGGTCAGGGTGGAGGGCTGAGGAGGCCCTGCCCGGGGCCGGGTTCCCTTGTGGTTTGTTTGTGAATGACACACAAGGATGGTCTCCTGGTTCAGGGCTCCGTTTATCTTTTAGTCACAGCTGGAAGCTGCAGGGAGGGGGCGGGGGGGTGGGGGACCCCGGGGGACATGGTCAGATGGGAGGGGAAGGAGGGCACACCAGGCCCTTCAGGGGCGGCCAGCCCAGGAGCCCCAGCATCTCAAAGCCCCAGGCTCCAAATTGTGAACCGAGAGCTTGGGACCGAAGGGTCCTCAGAAGGGACAGTGCTCGAGCTGACGTCTCAGGGCCCCTCAGAGCCATGTGAGGTGGTCTCTGTCACTTCCTTTGAGTCCTGGGAGGAACGGACCCCGATGCTAGTCCACTTGGGCTGCCGTGACAGACACCACAGATGGGGTGGCTCAGAGGACAGAAATTACCATCTCAGGGTCTGGAGGCTGGGGTTCCCAGGTCAGTTGTCAGCAGGGCTAGTCTCTCCTGAGGCCTCTCTCCTGCCGTGGAGACGGCCGTCTGCTCCCTGTGTCCCCACATGGTCATCCCTCCTGTGTGTGTCTGTGTCCCCATCTCCTCTTATTACTGGGACACCAGTCAGGAGATAGGGCTCATCCTAGTGGCCTCATTTTACCTTAATCACCTCTGTAAAGGCCCTGTCCCCAAATTCTGTCACATTCTGAGATGCTGGGGTTGGGGCTTCCAACATTATGAATTTGGGGGACGCAGTTCAGTCCACAACAGGAGCCACACCTGATCCTGGTGAGAATGGGGAGACACAGAGAACTTCCCTCCCCCTTCACCAGACGTCAGGGTGGGCCCCGCACGCCGGCTGGGGACTGGGGGGACCACCATGCCTGATGACCCTGGAGCCACCTCCCGAGGCAGAGGCTGCTGGGCTGCACGGTGGGCCCCATCCTTCACCCCCTGACACTGCAGAAGCCTCCCCAGGCATCCCCATCAGAGCCAGGACCAGCCAGACCAGGGCCTGCCCTCTGTCTCCATGTACGAACGCCGCCTGCGGGGTCTGGGGCTGGTGTGTCAGGCTGCTCTGCTTGTCACCAAGGAGGGGCCCACACCATGGCAGCTGGAACTGAGGTGGTCCCAGACCACAGAAATGGGTGAAGAATAACCCTGCAACGTGGCCTTGCTGGCACGCTCTTGCCATTGGGCCCCGCCATGGCTCCCACGATCCCTGCTCCTGGCTCTTCCTGGTGACAGTTTCCTCCTGGGCGTATACGGGCAGCACAGGTCATCTCGAGCCCACCCTGAGCCCTGATAGGAACAGAGGGAGGCTCTCTGGGTTTACGTTCCTCTCGAGAATAATTGCTTCATTTTTCCAGCTTCTAAAGGAAATACGTGGTCATAATGTTCCAAAAGCACAGAAACGTATATTTAGAAAGTCATGTCCCCTGTGACTGCCTTCCTGGTGTAGCCAGGTGAACACAAGTTGTTGACTTGAACTTGGTGGGTTTGGGTCCAGATTTACAGGCATTTAACTTTTAAAGGACTCCATTCAGAGCTGGGAGAGAGGCACTGGGCCGGGTCGTGTGGACGGGAATAGTCAAAGTGCCCTCCCAAAGGTTACGCCCAGTGCGTGTGTCAGTGTCAAGGTCTAATACTCCTCCACTTTGGAGACCATCTTGTGCAGCCAGCTTGTTTGACATGGGGACACCAGCAACCTGCTCTCTTAGACTGCCAGCCCGAGAAAGTAGCCACAAGCTGCTGTGGTCAGCGCGCCTTCTGTTGCGCATCAGCCTGCTGGCTCGTGGCGACGCTCAGTGGTTAAATGGTGATGCCCGGGTGGCGGGACGGCTCTGACGGAGGCCCCGCGTCTCTCTCTAGACAACGAGTATGTATTTATGGATTTGGAGCAGAAGCTCAGCAAATACTTCTCAAAGGACTGGAAGAGAGAAAGGCATACAGTAAGTCAAACTGCAGGTGTGGGGCAGGGTGGAGGCGCCCCGGGAGGGCCGCACCCCGTGGGACCCCACAGAACGGGCATCCCGTGTGTGGGACGGGCGCTGCGGCGGTCCCTGCTCTCTGTGCAGACGGCCGTCCTGCTGCCCCGCGGTGTCCTGGGGCTGCCTCTCGTGGAGTCGGCCGTGGGGCACAGGAAAGCCAGCGCCGCATGGGTCTGAACGAATGCTCTTGAATGCTGCAGACAACGTTCCACTCGGGTTTCCCTTTTTAAAAAGTCAGATAAAGTTGTGCATGGCCCTAGCTGCTAAGACAGGAGCGTAGGCGGAGAGAACGGTGCGGTTGGCGGCCGGCTGCTGAGGGTGGAGTATGTGGCCCAGCTTCTCTCTGCCTTCACCCCGCAGGGAGCCGGGCGGTCCCGGGCCCCCTTCGTGGCCTTCCTCAGGGTGCAATACTACGTGGAGAACGGAAGGCTCATAAGGTAACTGCCGACATGGTCAAGGGCGTCCCCTGGGACGGTGGAAATCGCCAGCGGGGTCTGTGGGTTGTGCAAAGAACGTGACCGTGCTGTCGCTTCACAGAGATGGGGCCACAGGAACGCCCCTCAATGGCAACACGTAGACCGTGTCAGAAAGACGAAGGCTCTTTGCCCACAGGCACCTTCCTTCTCTGGGCTGGGGGCTTTCCGTGGCGCGAGTGGGGAGGGTTTGAAGATTTCCACTTGACCTTGGAGCTGTCCTTCGTGTGGGGTGTCGTTGCCCTCGGCTGCGCACTGCGGCGTCTGGGTGTGGGCAGGAACGATGTCCGGGGGGCTCACCTGGCGGCTTCCTTCTGAGCGACGGGGGCTGCTGTCTTGAGAGATCCACCCTGAGCTGGGAGGGTAACTCGGAGCTTCCCGGAACCAGGGGCAGGTGAGCGGGGCCTGTGTCTCCAGAGCAGGTGCAGGTGGGCAGGCGGCCTTCCCAGGTGGAGAGATGGGGAGGAAGGGAAGGTTTGTGGAAGGTTCTAGAGGGTGAGGGCGTGCAGTTGTGTGGAAGGTTCTAGAGGGTGAGGGCGTG
>NC_060274.1:2190497-2204360 GCF_021613505.1 Equus quagga
GGTGAGGGCGTGCAGTTGTGTGGAAGGTTCTAGAGGGTGAGGGCGTGGTTGTGTGGAAGGTTCTGGAGGGCAAGGGTGTGGTTATGTGGAAGGCTCTGGAAGGTGAGGGCGCAGTGGTGTGGAAGGCTCTGGAGGGTGAAGGCATGTGGTTATGTGGAAGTTTCTTCAGAAGTCATGAGGGAGAAAACTGGAGGTGTGGGGCGATGGAGGTTGGCCGCCCTGTGCTCTGGGGCCATCCAAGGTCACAGTGTCAACAGATCTTGAGCTCGCCCTTCCCAGAGCCGAGTCCCCGGCTCCCGTGTCCGTGGGGAAATGAGCAGACAGAAGGACTCGTCTGTGGGGCACGGCATCTGTACACCAGGTCTGCCCTGACCCAGCGTGGGCGCTTCCCCGGAGGGCTGTGTGGCCGTGGTGCGACAAGACAGGGGCGTGAACACCTGGAGTGCAGGGAGGGCGGGGGCCTGGGCGCGGGCTGTGGCGGGACGGCGGGGGCCCCTCACCCAGACGCCTGCTGCCTCCAGCGACAGGAGGGCCAGGCACCTGTACTACTGCCACCTGAAGGAGCGGGTGCTGAGGTCGGAGTGTGCGCATCGCGAGGAGGCCTACTTCCTGCTGGCCGCCTACGGGCTGCAGGCCGACCTGGGCAACCACCGCGAGGCGGCCCACTCAGGGCGCTACTTCGAGCCACACGCCTACTTCCCGCCGTGGGTAAGGCCGGGGGCGCCCGCCCTGGGGACTGTCCCTTGTCCCGGCCGCGGGCGGGGTCCTCGGGGCGGAGCGCAGGAGGCAGCGGGCCCACGGCCGGTGGCTTGTCCCCAGATCATCACAAGGAGGGGCAGCGCCTACATCCTGAGGCACGCACCCGCCATGCATCGCGAGCAGCGTGGCCTGAGCCCCAGGGAGGCGGTGCTGCGCTTCATCAGGGAGGCCTGCCGGCTCGAGGACGTGCCCGTCCACTTCTTCAGGCTGCTCCAGGTCAGAGGGCTGGGGGGGGGGTGCTCAGGCGCACCCCAAGGTACCTCCGTCCCAGGGCCCCAGGGGAGCGGAGCCCACAGGCAGCCAGGACTCTGACCCAGGCCAGGAGGGACAGTGCCCCCACGGCTGACCTATGACCAGATGCTGATGCAGGACAGGAGGGACAGTGCCCCATGGCTGGCCTGTGACCAGGACTCTGACCCAGGACAGGAGAGCCAGGCATCCTGACACACGGCTGCTATAGAGTGATGGAAGTAGCGTCTGGGTGGTGGTTCTATCATGGACGTAGCATGATGGGTTCTCCAGTGTGGACAAGTTAGATTAACCTTGTATGGAATGTCCTGGAACCAGCCCCACTGGGCTCTCCTGTGGTCAGCTCCATCGCGCCTAAGGTTGGAACAGGTGAGGCCATCAGCGAGGGCTGGCCCTGGAGTCTTCCTGCTGGCGTCCACACACAATGCAGCCTTGGTTTTTGGGAAGGCCCTACGCATGGGGTGGTTGGGATGATGGCTTGTCAGGGGTCTAAGGAGCCCAAGGAGCCCGAGTTTCTGGCAAAGTGCAAGTCGATAAGGAGGGGGAGGCAGGGAGGGAGGAACAGGCCCCCAGCATCAGGAGGGGAGCTGGGAGGGGCTGGGGAGCCTGGCCAGAGCCCAGGCCAGGTGGACCTCAGGGGCCCCTGGCCGACCTGACTACACCCTGCCCATTGGTGAGGAGGCCCACCCACCCCAGGCACAGGGCTCTTGACCCCTCTGTCATCGGTGTCTCTTTAGGACAAGAAGGGAGAACAGCCTACCATCGTCCTGGGGCTGACCCTCAAAGGAATGCACATCTATCAGGTGACGGGTGGGCCCCTGGAGCCTCTGGCCCTCCTCCCTCCTTCTCTCCCCACCACGAAAGGCTGGCCTCACTGCCCTGCTCTGGCTGACCCTCGTGGACACGGCCGGTCCTGCTGTCTTGCAGGAGGTGAACCACGCTCCGCAGCTGCTGTATGACTTCCCCTGGTCCCACGTTGGGAAGCTGGCCTTTCTGGTGCGTTTGATGGGGTCGAGGTCAGGGGTGGGGGGGGGAGCCTGGTGGACGCTTGTCCTTCAGGGCTTTCACTGGGCCTTCCATCGTCCATGAGACGTAGGCACCGCTAAGACCCTGTGCCAGGGGGTGTCCCAGGCCTGGCCCTTTGCAGCGACTTTCTGGCTCCTGTGCAGAGAAAATAACGGGAAACGAGGAGCAGTCACAGAAATGTGTGCTAGCCCGTGGCTTCCACACACCCTGTTCCTGTAGTCCCAGCCCCACGCGGTCACCCTGGGGCAGGCCTGGCACTTGGGGGCAGTGAGGGCCCTGGACGCAGGCTCACTGTCCGTCGACCCTTTCTCTGGACAGCAGAACTGAGGCCTGGCATCCTGTCCTGGACTACGTGCATCCCCACACACCCGGCGGCCACAGGAGGTGTCCAGCCCTCTCAAAACCGAGTGCAGAGTAGGGTGCCCCCTGCCTCACAGTGACCCCCAAAACCCACCTGCATGTGGAAATCAGATCTGCAAAACAGAAACACTGGTGGCATCTCCGTTTGGGTTACAGCTGATGTTTAGGACCCTCGCTCCTATTGCCTGATGGCTTGCCTGTAAAATTACATCTTGTCTCGTCTTTGTTCAGGGGAAAAAGTTCGAGATCCGGCTGGACGGCCTGCCCTCGGCCCAGAAGCTGGTGTACTACACGGGCTGCGCCTCACGCTCCCGTCACCTGCTCCAGCTGCTCAGCAGCAGCCACCAGCTCCACCTCGCCCTGCAGCCCCTCTTGCGGCAGCTGCGGGAGCTGGAAGAGGCTGAAGGTGGGCGCTGGTCCATGTCCACAGGTGCTGACGGGAGGTCCCAGGGCGGGGGTCAGTGCAAGGGGTGCAGGAACCCCCGGGCGGTTCCTAGAAGTCCCAGCTGTGCATGTACAAGTGTGTGTGTGTGCACGTGTGAGTGTGCAAACATGTGCATGCCTGCTTGCATGTAGGGGCCGCTTAGGGGTCCCTCAAATTGAGAATGACACGAGAGCCCCAGGAAGAATTATGACAAGAGTACACCTTGAAAGTTTACCAGCTGCAGGTGACACATTCCATCTGGGTGGCCTGAGCTGTAACCGTGGACACGCAGGGCCCTGACCTCTGGGCAACACCTCCCTCCCCTCACACTGCATCTCCCAGGGCTCGGCGCCAGCTCAGGGCACAGACTGTTGGCAGGACCCCAGGTCACCGCTGGCCACTTGTGGCTCCTGGAAGCTTCGTCCGTCTCGGACGCCCGCCCTCACGTCTGCTGTTCCTCCTCTCCTGTGCAGAGAAGAAGTGCTACCGGGAGTCCTACATCAGCGACACGCTGGAGCTGGAGCTGGACCCAGCCGGCGGGGGCTCCCCCAGTTCCCCCAGCAGCAAGGACAGCGGGCAGCGTCCCCCCCACCGCCTCTCGCTTCTCTCGGCCGATAGCCACGGCAGCTCCCACACGTCGGGCGTGGAGGCCGACTCGCGGGCCCTAGAGCCCGGGGAGATGTCGGTGGACGAGCCCTTCGTGTCAGAGCTGTTCTGCGGGCAGGTGCCATCCTGCAGCTCTAGCACCAGCCAGTGCAGCAGTGGCATGGATGGTGGCGGGCCCAAGGGGGACGCCCGGGACCAGAGGGATGGTGAGTACATGGCCCGGCTAGCTCCCGGCTCGACCATCACTGTGGGCGCCAAGGGAACAAGGGCATCCCCAGAGAGACCATGTGACCGTGATTCCTGGGGACCCTGTGGGGTGGTGGGGTTCCCACCACCACAGGGCGGCCTTGAGGACGGGGATCAGAAACAGCAGGACGGGATCCTCCCGGAGGCTGTGGGGGGTACAGGTCACTGATGAAGTCATGGCCCCCCTCTCTGCGGCTCTGACAGCCGCAGGAGGAGAGGACGTGGGGGCCACAGAGGTTCCGGGCTACATCTGAGAGGATCCCCAGGGGAGAAGTATAGCAAGGGGGGGCTGCCATCCGAGGGGTGTGGGAGGTTGTCCCCACCCTGCTCACATGCCCTCGCCTCCTTGCACACAGCCTCTCACCCAGAGCCCCTGTCGGTGGTGCGGGTCACGCTGCTCAGGATGAGGCGCCGGAGCACTGAGGCCCTGTGCCAGGTGCGAACCCCCCTTACCCCTCATCCCCCCAGCAGCCACAGGCCCTGCTCCTCCTCCCTGCTCTCCCAGCCGGACCCACCTAGGCCACTCGAGGGTCCCTGGGCAGCAACCCCTGGAGCCACAGCTGGGCAGTGGGGTAACAGGCCTTTCAGAGAACAGGGCGGCCGGGGGCTGGTTTTCCGGGGTCTGGGTGAGCTGGCTTGTGTGTGGGGCTCTTTCCTGAGCTGCTCACTAGCTCCATGGCCGCGTGCGCTCCACCATCCACCGTCCAGGGCGGTGCGCCTCCGTGTGGGGCTCTGGAGGGCTGCTCCAGGCACCTCAGAAGTAGGAGAAAGGGCCACAGTCAGCGGTTCTGGGGTGCGCGGGGAGGGGACGGGCTGGAGCCGGTCTGGGGGTGGCACCCCTGGGAAGAGAGAACATCAGGGAACGTGACGAGAAGGGCACGGTGAGGACTGGGTCAGGGGAGCCTCTGCACGAGGCGGCTGAGGGGCCGGGGGCAGCCTGGAGGACCGTGAGGAGGCCTACGGGCATCCCCAGTGGGGACAGCACGTGCCAGGGCCCCAGGCCAGCGCGCGCCTGGGCGGGAGGTCGGGGTCAAGCGCAAGGCGGGGTCGCGATCGGAGGGTGCAGCCCATACCGGAGGCGGGGCCATGACGCTGCGGCAGAGACGGGAGGAAGGCAGCTGCAAGCTGCAAACGCAACCGGTCTCTCCGCAGGTCCCGGAGGCGGAGGACCGCGCCCCAAGCCCCGCGCCCGCCCCGCCCAGCCGCCCCTTGGGGCCCGCAGAGCCCCGCAGATGGGGGTCCACGGACTCCCTCTCCCTGCGCCTGCTCGGGGACGACCAGCTCCCGCAGGAGTTCGTGGTGTAGGCGCCTCGCCACGCGGCTCCGCCCATGCGGGGCTCGGTCCACGCAGCACGGCTCCCCCGACGCTGGGCTCCATCCATACTGCACAGCTTGGCCCGCACGGGCGGGGCTCGGTCCTGGCTGCACGGCTCCGCCCACGTGGTCCTCCGTCCACACTGCACAGCTTGGCCCACGTGGGACTTCACGGTGCAGGGCTCCATTCATGTGGTACAGCCCCGCCCACACAGCACCTCAGTCCACGCCGCACAACTGGTCCACACAGTGCAGCTCCACCAGAGCCTCGCCAGGCTTCTACCTCAGGACAGTCTCTGACGCTCGCCCCTTTCCACCCAGCTGGTGGCCTGGTGACCAGGGTTTCAGGCGCTGCCCTCTCTGCCCTGGCCGTCTTTTTCCTGTGTCTTCACCTGTCAGAGATGTGGAGGCTGCTCTGACATCAGGCCTGGAGATGATCATCAGGTCCCACTTTTCCTGGGGACTACGGCAGGTCCATGCCCTCTCCATCCGGGTCTCCAGGAGGCAAAGCCAAATTCTGGCTGTCCAGACTCTGGCCTAGTAGGGGTCGGCGGTGCTGGCCCCCCTTCGCCCATTCTAATCTGGGAGGGAAGGTGCCTTTGCTGCCCTGGACGATCAGGAGATCCCCAGGGTTCCCTCTGCCACCGACTCCCTGCTGGACGGTCAGACCAAGCTTGAAAGCCTTTTGGGAGTCCTTGAGCTCAAGGTCACGGTCATTGTCCCTGCACTGGCCACAGGCTCCCCCTGGACCACTTGCTCAGCCGTCGCTGTCCCACAGAGGGGACAGAGGCCCCTCTGTGAGGTGTGGGCCCAGCTCTGTTCCTCCAGACCCTGGCAGTGTCCACCATACACAGGAGGGACCAGGCCCAGAACCACACAGCTATGTGGACACCTGGTCCCCTGGGAGCTCCTAAAATCCCGCAGCAGGAAGCCGGAGAGGCGGTTAGGGTAACCCGCAAAAGCCGTCCTCTGTTTTCTGATACACCCGCGCTCTGCCAGGAGGAGGGCCGCCAAGACAGGGTGGAGACCTCAATTTCTTCCTTCTTTCCCTCCCAAGTCAGGCTGTGAAAGAAGGAGATGACGCCACGGCCTTCTCCCCACCTCCTCCCCTGAATACCCATCCAGTCCAAGGGCCCTGACCTGTCGTCAGCAGGGCCGTCCAGGGCTCCCAGCCGGGGTCAGCACTGGTCACCCTCTAGGGGTCATTGCCACTGGGCCCCACCTGGTGTCAGGGGACTGGATGGGAAGTGGGGGCACAGATGGGGCTAGACCGGCCGGCCACGCCCCTCCGTGCCCCGTACCCCTCCCTGTGTCTGGGTGGGAGACCTTCTTCCTCACTTTCACCCCGTCTCTGGCTTCACATCCGCCGTCACAGCTTCTGGAGCTTCATACTCTATGCCGAGAGCGATTGCTGGAAGCGTGTTCTGCCGGGGACTGTTGACTTTCCCTCGAGGCAGCACCCTTGGTGCACTAACAGCAGGCTGTGCGTGACAGCGGGTGCATGGTCCCAGCCCGGGTCCCACTTGGGGTTGGACCCACATGGGTCTAGAGCACGGTGACGGTGTCTGCAGGCCTGGAGGACCGTCCGTAGTTAATGGCTGTGCTTTCCTTCAAAGTCGCAGCGCCTTGCTGGGGCTGAGGTGCACTCCCCTCGCCCCCTCCAGGGCCCGGCTGGCAGGTGGCCTTCCTCCGAGCACAGTGAGGAGTTGCTGGTGCTGAGTCCAGCTGGTGCAGGGAGCCGGCATTAGCAGACTGGCACCTGTGTCCGCAGGTGGACGGCGCGGCTGGTGCTGCACCTCACCTGCTCCTGTCCCCGGGTGGGCCCTGCATTCCTTCCAGAGGCTCTGGGAGGGGCCGCTCCAGAGCAGCTGGGGCTCGATGGGTGACAGCATCCTCCCAGCCTGAAGCTCGTGACAGGCACCAGGGTGTCCAGTGTGGCCTAATTTACCTGTGGATCCCTCAGCCCTCTCCCCTTGCACAGGATCCGCGCACGCACCTTGCTGTCCTCTTTTTCTAGGCAAACTGACCTGTAGTTTGCCCTCAGATAGTCCCCAGTACTCAGCATTCCCGCACAGCCCTGTGCCCCAATACGTCTTCATCCCTCACTGCTCTGCTTGGTGCTGTGAAGACCCCGCAGAGCATGTTCATCGCACATGCATTTTGGAGATGGAGGGAGGAGCTTGAGCCCGAGAAGGGGGCAGGGGATGTGCAAGGAGGTTGATGCCACCTGGGGCCGGGACTCCTGGTCCTTTCTGTGAAAGGAAATCTCGTGTGTATATACTGGGCATGTGTAATAAAGAATCCAAACACACAGCGTGTCTGCACCTGGGCCGGCCTCCCATGTGCTTCCCGGCCAGCTTCCTGTCTGTACCTGGGCTGGCTTCCTGTCTGCACCCGGGCCGGCCTGCACTGGGAAGGCCAGGAGGCTGGGCCCACGGAATGTTTGCTACCCACTGAGGGCTTCACCCTGTGAACAACACCGTGTCCTAGCGCTGCATGGACAGAGGGACGTGGAGGCACAACCAGCCCACACCCCGTGGAGCAAATATTTATGTAATTCATTTCTTAAAGAAGCATGGAAAGAGACCCTCCTTCATGTGTGGTCTGGGGTTGCCAAAGGGCGGTGCTGCCATGGGGGATAGGCCAGGGGAGGTGGCCTCGTCTTCCCAGCCTTCCCCTCATTAAACATCCTCGAAGCAGGTCGTGCACTGGCACTGGACAGGTGTCAGGTGGGGACAGCACCCCCGACGCAGTGCACCGTGAGGGCCAGGGTCACTGGTGGTGTCACGGGCTTCCTGGGCTGCCCATCAGTACCCTGTGCAGGAGGTACCGACATGCCCAGTTGGGCCGCCCCAGGGCCACCGAAGTCACCGAGCCTGGGGGCTACAAGAGCAAGAAGGTGAGGGGTGACAGGCGAGCACAGCAGCCTGTGGTCAGGGCCCTGAGGATGGAGGAAGAGCCTCCGGTGCTGTGGGGGCCGGAGCCCTGCTGTCATGTGACTTTCTGGACCACAGTAAACAAGGGGCTGGGTCCGTCCTGGTCTACGCTCTGCCACTCTCTCTCTCTGCTGAGGAAACTGAGGACGCAAGAGCCCAGGCTGAAGGATGGATTTGCTGTTGCACAGAGAAGGCATCAGGCAGGCGAGCATCAGGGTGGGGCAGGAATGAGCTGGTGGGGCCAGGACACAGGCACACGCATGGACGCACACAGAATGTGGGCAGATCTGGAGAGGTGACGCGGAGCGGTGGAGGAAAGCTGTCGCCTGATGTCCACTTGGAGCCGGGCCTCACCCATCCTCGGCTGCCACAAGAGGGCGCTGGCGGCACGCTGTGGCTCATGTGGCCGCGGGTGCCCCAGGGCCTGGACGTGCCAGGAGGGGCCAGGATGACCAGGGGCGTGGCCATGGGGTTAGACATGCCTGGGGACAGGCCTGGCCGTGGGATCCGACGTGTCAGGGTTTCTGACCGGCCTCTCTCATTCAGGTCAGAGCCTCACGTCCAGGCTGCCCTCTGCCCTGTCACCTCTGATGCCCCATCCTTAACCTGTCGGAGGCCTGGACCAGCGCCTGTGTCCTTGGCAGATGTGAGGCAGCAGGGACCGCAGGCTGACCCCGAGAAGCCACTGGAACCCTGCTGGGGCTTCCTATTTCTGTCCTTCCTCTGGGCCCTGTGGACAGACTGGAAAATATGCCAAGTGTCCCTTGGCCACGGGGTAATCTCTGCTTGTGGGGAGGACAATGAGAGGCCAAGCGGGGCCCTCGCTGACCCCCTGCCCACAGCACCTCCCTCCCCCTCCCACCCGCCCTGAGGAAGCGACAGCCACGCTCACAATGGGGAGGGGCGGGCAGGAGACGGGGGCCCCTCCCAGGGGAGGCAGGAGTATCCTCTGGAAAGTCAGAGATACCACCTTGTCCTTTTGTGTAGATTAAGACCAAAGGTCTTTTAGGCAAAACAGGCATTTTCCAGGAAAATGGGTCTTAACTAGCAGGGCACAGATGGTGCCTGAGAAGGTGGGTCAGGGCTGGCGTGAGGCTGCTGAGTGGACGGACTCGCCTACACCCCGAGGCTCGGGGGACCACTCAGCAAGGAGGGGATGTGGCCCCCTGGGAGGCGTGGGGAGTGTCTCCCTCCACACTTGTCAATCAGGTTCCCCCTGGAACCTGAAAAGTGGGCAGCTGGCTCAGGAAATGACCACCAGACTCCCCCAGCCTGGCCTGGGCCAGGTTTTGGTGGAAGCCAGAGGTCAAGCCAGCGGGTCTCGATCCGTGAGAACCCCCCAGGGCTTGTTCAGTGCCAACTCCTGGGTCGACCACCAGGCCTTCTGGGACCTGGGAACCCACATCTCTGACAGTTCCCACCCCGTCTACCCTGGTGTTGGGGGGATGCTGGTGCAGGCTGGAGAGGCCTCAGCTGCTGTCCCACGCTGCTGGGATGTGGGACGTAACAAGTGGGCCTGGGGGCAGTTTTGTTTGGGGGGGAGGGGCTACCTGGGCAGCTCCGTTTGGGGGGGCCCATCACCTTGGGGAGCCCCCCAGCACGTTGGAGTCACAGGCCCAGGAGTCAGAGCTTATGTCTAACCAGACACCTTCATTCTGGGACCTCTTCTCCTGTGCCCTGTGGGCCCCGGGCCACCCAGCTCAGCCTCCCTCCTGGGAGACAGAATCCGGGGTACCGGACATCTTTTCTCCAGAGAAGTCTGCTTGCTCCACGGCCGGGGTGCCCAGGAACCACTGTGTAGGCTTCGAGGCTGGGCAGAGGAGAGAGCGGGTTGACTGAGGACTGGGGGTCTGTTCTTCAACTGCTCCCAGGACACCCTGGGACATGCCTCACCGGAGGCTCTGATGATGGAGACCGCTCCCAAGCCGAGCGGCAGGGGTGCCCATGGGGCCGGGGACTCCGAGGAGGCCGGCCTCTCTATTCCACGGGGCAGGGGCAGACTGACCACAAGCCCTATGAAGATTAAGCTTTGGGCCCCATAGGTGTGTTCACATGGTTACATTGTTTCATAAAATTTGCAAAACTAAGACTTTTTAACCATAAGTGGTTAAGGCTGGTCTCTCTGTCAGAATTCACTCCATCACTCTCCTGTGGTCATGGGTGGAGCTCGGAGCCTGCAGGCATGTTGGGATCCAGCCAAGGGGAAGCAGCCTCAAAGACATGTTTAGGCGGGTTTGGTGGGAGAGCTCCACAAGGGTCAGGGTCAGGTTACCACCAGCTGGACAGGGACAGCAGCAGCTTCCAGGAGGACCCCTGCGGCCGCCAGCTCACCCCGTCCTGGGCCAGAGGTCCTGTCTCCTGGGGACCACATCCCCGGTGCCAGAGGCATGTGGGGACTGAAGAGAAACAAGGCTGGCGACGCTGCGGCCAGACGCCGCAGGAACGCCTCCCAGTCTGCAGCTCCCGGGCTCAGCCCGGGCCTCCTCGTGTCACAGTAACGAGCTGGAGCCAAGACGCCTTTCAACTGCCAGAACCTGAGCACAGACGCCAGCCGCCAGCAGCCTGGGAGAAAGCGGGAGTGTCTGATCACAGAGGACCCGCGGGGCGCAGGGAGCCGGTGGGGTCAACGTGACAGTGCTGTTACGACTGTCTTGATTATTTGTGCTATTGGCAGCGTTTTAAAAGTCATGAGTCAATGGATTTTAAATTTTTCTCCAAGTATTTATCTTCCTGCCTTAGAATTCATAATCTCCTATATTTTCCTGCAAGAGGGCCCTCCCTTACCATCTAATTATATCCGTTTCAGGCCTCAAAACCCTGGCCTGCTCTGCCCACACCCATCAGGGACTCTGCTGTAGGACCTGTGGTCACAGGCAGCCGGTTTTCAGGGAACGTGTGCCAGAGGCCCCTCTGCTCCCTGCTTCCACGGGGACACTGGTGGCCAGGGTCCTCTCGGATGTGAGCATGCAGCTGTTCTGGCCCCCCTCACCATTGCCGCCGTCCACTCAGCTCCCAGCAGTGTCAGCATGGGTCCTGAGTCTCACCCTGTGACAGCTGGGCCTCCGGTGGCTTCCCCCTCAGGTCCCTTCGCTGCCGTCACCAACAAGCAGACCCAGCGGCACAAGGTGCAGGGTTCGGGGGCAGCAGAGGATGGAGGCACATGCCCGCTGTGCATGGACCACAGGAAGGAGCACCACGGCAAGCAGGGGAGGGTCTGGAGAGCCCATGAGACCCTCAAGCCCTCAGACAGTGACGTCCCCACAGGGACACCCGTGGTGAGGCCAAGATTCAGTTTCCTCTTCCTCCACAAATGAAGTGTTTTCTGCTTCTGCCAACAACGCAGAGTCAGACTGTAGTTTGCATTGTTGCCACCAACACAGAGCACCCGTTCCCAGGCTGGGTCCTTGGCCTGTAAGGGCCGTAAGGGCTGGGGGCTCAAACAGCCACGACAATGTGCTGACAAAGCCCGGCCACCCCCACAGGACACCGGGGGCTGTGCCTGTGCCTGGCCACACGTGTCCTTGGCTCATGGGCACGTTCACCCTCCTCTGAATTCTCCTGTCCCTGGCCTGTCGGGGTCCGGCCACGAGGCTCCTGCTGTGAGGCTCACAGTGACTCGGGTCTGAGTGAGGGATAGTCCTAGGGGGCGTCCAGGGCAGCGGGCAGCGTCTCCTGGGGTGTTGCTGTCATGCACAGGAGGACACCGCACTGCAGGAAGGGTAGAGCAGGGGGAGGAAGCCTAGGCCACCTGCTCGTGGAGGAAAGGTGGGCGGCCGGGCAGTCCCCCACAACTGGTTGCCTTCTGCTCTGCCCTGAGGAGCCACTAAGGCAGGACCTTCGCCACTTATCAGCCGGCCTTCCCTGTGGGGTCCAGCATCCGTGGGGAAGGCAGCCATGTGTCCCTCACAGGCTGATTACGGGTAACCAGGCAGAGCTCGGCCCAGGGCCCAGTGCTGACGTGTAAAGGGCATTGGTGGGCACCACATGCGGGTCTCCGAGGGCGCACCCCACGCAGCGAAGACGCTGCCTCCTCGTGCAGCCTGGGCATCCAGGTGAGGCTCCCTGTGGCCGTGCTGTCCCGCAGGGCTGTGACCTGTCCTCGCCTCTCCAGGCGCCTACGTCCTTCCAGCGCCCTCTTCTATCTCAGAATACACGCGGGACCTGCCAGCCGTCATCCCAGGTGCTGCCGTCGTCGGGGTCCTGTGACTGCACTCCAACCCGGTGGTCCTGCGGGTCTGTCTGCATCTTCAGTCTTTCAAACAATCATGCGCCAAAAGGCTCTGCCCCCTGAGGGACTTTCCGACCTTGGCGAGCAGGTGAGGAACTGTTTTGAGAAGGGAGCTCCCCGGCTGGCTGCCCCCACCTGCTCTGGGGCCGACCCTCAGGGGAAATTTGGTTCATTGTGAGCCCTTGAGGGGCATCCTGGAACCTCGTGGGGGGGTAGGTCTCAGGCTGTCACTGTGATGGGGGGTCCTGCGACTCTGCAATGCACAGGACATTCCTGCTCCACCATCGCTCATGTCGTGTCCATAGGACCTGCTGACACCTCACGAGACACTCAGGCGAAAATTGTAGGGCTCTGGGCTTCGAGCCTCACTCTGCTGTCCTCGGGAGAGTGCGAACCGAGGGCAGCCAAGACCGATGTGTTTGTAACGATACCAAGAGTTTTCGCCATTTTAGAAAATTGTGTCTCCCCTGGCCACGTTCGTGGGGGTTTCTCACACACAAATATATTTATTTAGCCCTTATTTTTAAACTGTCCACCATCTATTTTCTGATCAGTCTAGCATCTATCAAATTATCAATATTAAAACCCATGAGCACAAACCGCTCCTGCAGTTCCAGCCAACCCGGCGGCGCGCGGATGGGGGACGCAGCCCCCATTGTCTGCAGCGCATCCATCCACTGGCTCATCGCCCCGAGTGTACCCGCCTCCTGGCCTTGCTGGCCGAGAGCTCAGCCCCGAGAAGGTGCAGGAAGGAAGGGGGAAGGCCAGTTAGTAACCGTGGCCCCAGACGCACTGCCTGCCACCCGCCCAGCCCGGGGTGACAGGAGGGGGGCCTTTCTGGCAAGGCCCTCCTCGCGCGCGCATGCGTGCACGGCCTTCCGTGCAGGGTCCCCCCGCGTGCACACCCTCCCCGCAGGCGCACACCGGGCCCAGGTTTGCTTCATTTGTGCTAATTACTCGAAATACTTTCTCCCTTATGTTCATGTAAGACCGGCTGTGGTCGGAAAGTAGTTTCCTCCGATTTAAGCCATTTGTGCTACAGAGGCCATCCGCTGTGACACCTGCTTCTGAGCCTCATTTTCGGAGCCAGCCTGGGTTGCTGATGCAAAATCAAGTGTTACTGTGGGTCTGGGATTCCTCGACACACACACCGTTCCCGCCACCCCGCACTTGGGTCTGTGTGGGTTCCCAGAGGAGCGCGCGGTGGTGGTGGCAGCTGGGCCACAGGGAGCAGCCCTGTGGCCTCCCCACACTGAGAGGCCAGCCTCCCCCCTCGCCCTGGCTGTGTGGCCCCCCGGGAGGACATGTGGAAGGTGGGGCCCCTGGCCGGGTGCAGAGGTACGGTCTGGGGCCCTCGCAGCCATCACGGAGCTGAGCCTGTCCTTTGGGCCTGGACCACCCTGTCCCCAGCTTAGACTATGCCACTCACCCCTCCTTCCAAGATGCTGGCTCTGCGTCGGGGAGCTGACCTGGGCGGGGGGAGGGAGTAGCGGGCTGACGGGACCCACTTTGAACCCACTCTGTAGCCATGCACATAATCTCTGCCAGAGTCTTCCACTTTTCACTCTATTCTTGGATATTAACCCTTTCATTTCTCAGTGTTGAAAAGAGTCTGTTCTGATCGGAACCAAAATGCTAATCTTTCCACCCAGTTCTGAGATTCCTCCCTGCCCCATGCTTGGCAGCCCTTCGCGGGGGTGGGGGGTGCGGGGGGG